>NW_025893340.1:130782-430782 GCF_002878395.1 Capsicum annuum
TTAGTCCAAGTTATAGGCTTAACTACAGTCTTTGATACAGTCTTAGTTATAGTGTCAGTCTCAGCTTCAGTTTAGTAATCAAATCAATAGATCAGTTTAATTTTAGATTTGCTCGACCATAGAATACAGTTATCAATATCTCAGTACCTTAGTTTACAAAATATTTCATAGTTATGTTATGCACTTGGTCTTGAATTCTGAGATAATATAGTTTTCATGAATACATGCTTAGTTATCTCATATTTCCCAAGTAGTCCTTACCTTATATATATAATGATCCGCAATTTAAATCCAACCATTTAGACTAAGCACAGTTCAGTCTTACATGCCTAATATTCAGCTATTAGTTATGTAGTTAATAGAATAAGTTAGTATGTTTATGACTTTATGCTCAGTGCCCATGTGGATATCTTAAGTAGCCTCAGGTGAAGTGTTTCACTATGGTGGAGAGTATAGTTGGGTATAAGTTTCAGTATAAGTTAATTCATAAAACCAGTAATTCAGTGTGGCATTCAGACGGACAAATTCATATATTGTAAGTTCCCATCTTTTTATCTAACCGCCCTATTAGATGTATCATGACTGTAATAATTCGAAGATGGACCAACCAAGTTGAGGTTTGTCCAGCTCAATTAATGTATCATGCCTTAGTTTTAGATCCTAGATATTCAGTCATGATTAAGTTCGTAGGTGCCCTGTGCATCCCCTTAGTTTTCCCCAAATATTAGTAAGGTAAGCATTCTTAGAGGTGCATAGTATCCCAAGGGGGAGATACACTATAATCCTTAAACTTCCATGACCAAGACCTTCTACTTCCTTTCTTATACAATGAACCTAGCTTGGAGTAGGGGGTATTTTTAAGTTGACCCTCAAATTCTAATATCAGTGATATGCCATGAATTCATGGGCTTAGTTTAGTTCATGATATTCACATCATGTATCATATTTCATTCTCAGGGGAGATATGGTATTGCATTGTCAAGGTCGTCTGTGTATGCCAGGTGTAGATGACTTCAGGCAGCGAATTCTTATAGAAGTGCATTGTGTGCACTACTCTATTTATCCATGGGCCACAAAGATGTATTATGACTTGAGGGAGATCTATTGTTGGAGTAGGATGAAGAGGGATATTGCAGAATTTTTGGCTAAGTGCTTTTCATGTCAGCAGGTTAATATTGAGCATCAGAAGCCTACTTGGTCCATGCAAGAGTTCAATATTCCTACTTAAAAGTGGAAAGAAGTGAGCATGGACTTTGTGATGTATTTGTCTCATATACGTCACCAATATGATTCAGTTTGCATCATTGTAGATAGGATGACCAAATCAGCTCATTTCCTTCCAGTCTATACCTCTTATTCAACCTAGGATTATGCCAAACTCTATATCAGGGACTTGGTTAGATTTCATGGTGTTCCATTGTCTGTTGTCTCAAATAGAGGTACCCAGTTTAACTCTTATTTTTGGAAAGCATTGAAAAAGTGTCTTGGTATATGAGTTTACCTCAGTATAGCCTTCTATCCCTAGACAGATGATCAAGCAGAAAGGACCATCCAAATTTTCAAAAATATTTTTTGAGCATGTGCAATTGATATCAAGGGTATTTAGGATGACCACTTTCCTTTGATTGAGTTTGCATACAACAACAACTATCATTCTAGTATTAAGATGGCTCTATTTGAAGTACTCTATGGTAGGAGATGTAGATCTCCAATCATTTAGTTCAAAGTAGGTGTGGCCACAGTAGCAAAGCTTAACTTTGTATTTGATACATTATATAAACTCCATTTAATTAGAGAAGGGCTCAAGATAGCTCAGAGCTGACAAAAATCATACACAGATATGCATAGAAAAAATATCGAGTTTGAGATTTATGATCTTGTTTATTTGAAAATCTCTCCCATGAAGGGAGTAAAGTGGTTCAGAACAAAGGGAAAGCTCAATCCCCGATATGTCGATCCCTTCAAAATTCTCAGTCGCTTTCGCAAGGTAGCTTATGAGCTCAAATTACCTTCAGATCTAACCTCAGTACATCCAGTGTTTCATGCCTCCTTGCTTAAGAAGAGTAGAGGTGACCCAATAGTCGTAGTCCTTGTTGAGGGCATAGATATTTAGAATAGTTTCTCTTATGAAGGAATTTTAGTCAAAATCCTTGACTATCAGATTCGCAAACTGAGGAACAAAAAAGTCTCTCTAGTCAAAGTTCTTTGGCAGAATCAGTCTGTTAATTGAGATACTTGGGAAGCAGAAGAAGATATTTGGACCAAGTATCTTCACCTCTTCTCTGCTAATTTAGACCCAGCCCAAGGTAATATCTTTGTTCAAGCTTATTTAGTTTAATGCTCAGATTTTAGTTATAAACTTGGTACCAAATACCTTTACATATCCAGTCTTAAATTTATGTATCATGTCAGTATCGTATTCATGTATCAAATATGTATTCTCATTATGAGAAACTCAGATTCTCAATAATTTTAGTCATGTATTCATAAAGACTAGCCGTCATATATCCATGCATCAAACATTCATATTTATTATAAGATTTTGGTATATCAGAAGTTCTAGTCACATAGATTTGCACAAATATTCATGCCCCTTGAGTAAGGTCAGTATGTTAGTTTTCCAAGTCTAGTCAGTCCCATTCGAGGATGAATGTTACCAAAAGGGAGATATTGTAATACCCCAAACATTCTTCAAGTCAAATCTAGTCTCCATAAGAGTTAGTGATGATTTACTTAATGATTAATGTTTCAATTAGACAAGACAAGAATCACTAGTTAGGAGATACTAACAAAATAATGCTATTTTACTCATTTATCAAGTAAAAATTTGTAAATGTTAAATCAGTGGCAACAATAACAATAATATAAGGGAACGTGGAACTTAAAATGAAACACAACAGCCAATACCAGTCTTCAAATACTGAAAATTCTTCATAAGAATAAGACCACTGAAATTTGACTTTCATCCAAGTCAACCTAGAAATAGGATAAGAAAATAGGAAAATCCTTGAACAAGCCATTTGTATTTACAGGCTAAGCCCATAAAACTCCTAATATTTGATGGAGAGATGGGTGTAGGCTAGTTTCTTAATTCTTTAGTCATTTGGATCAACTTAACAAACTTAAACATTGATAACATAACCAAGGAATGTTACTGATTTTATAACAGCTCATATTTTTAGGATAGAAATTGAACCATCATTCCTACATATAGAAAGTTTGATCCCATGATTTGTAAGTTAGTACATGTGTTATGATCTTTGTCCTAGTGCGTGAATTTCTTTAAACGTAAAAGATGTTTATAAGAATCACTTAGAACAAAGTAGAGCTAAGACCATTTGTTTCATCCAATGTTTGGTATTTGATTCTATAAGGGTCTATATTGAACGTGTATAACTCTTGATATATGAGGAATTCTATCAGCTTAAAACCCACCAAATTGTAGATAATTGAATTATCTTTCCAATGATATCAAGGGGTCGCATCGCCTAACAATCACCGATTTTTGTTGGACTGGATATGCAATTAGCTAGGCATCTCCTAGGAAAGGGCTAGGTGATTCGCAATGTGTCACCCACCTTGGCTTTGCCAATTTTCAAGGCATCATCTAGGTCATTGCCCAGTGCCAAAAATACTCTATCTTGACTTAAATCAAGGGTGTTAAAGTTATTTCACACCCCTAAACCATTCCTAATAACTTCAAAAGGTTTTGGTAAAGTTTTAAACATATTAACTCCTCTCTCTTAACCCTAAATAAATAATTAGTAAGCAAATAAAAAATCCTCCACCATTCACAATAACAAAATTCAAGTTCTTTTCATAAGAATTTAAGGAATCCAAGTTTCCAATCCCAGAATCCTATTAGAAATCGGTCGCTAAGGAATGTGTGATGTTTATCCATGGGCCCTTTTCATCCATGGAGTCCAAGAACCCATTTTGACACTTTAAATTTATGAATATACATGTTTACAATGAATTATCTCCATGAAGCTTTTATGATTTTGATTATACATTATGGTTACATATGTTTTTATGGGAATTAGCCCCTACACGTTTCAAACATGGAATTTCCATGTTAAATCCCTAATTTACGGTTTTGTGTTTTAACTATGGTATTTTCATATGTTTTCCCCTTTCCCATGTTTAAGATCTTGAAACAACATATGTTTGATGAAATGCTTAAGTGTTGAATTTTGAATAATGATTCCCTACTATGGCTTCAAAGCTTTTATGTGTCCTTACTTTTATTTCCATTTAGTGTCGGGGGTTATTAATCCCCAAAACATAGTTATTTATATAGTTTCAATATTTTTAGAATTATTTCAGTTAAACCATAAGCATAGTTAATTTCTTAGTTATTATTACTATAATGGGTGCTATCAGAATTCATAATTAGTTAAACTTAGTTCTATCCAATAATCAATGTCATTTTAGTAGGAGTAGGATTTATCACTGAGCGAACCTAGGGATGAGGCTCACCTAAAAGTAGAGAGTGTGGTAGTAGTTCTTTGGTTCTAGAACTATATAGTCAGCGTAGGTTAGAGATATCAACCCGCCACTTGAGGGTTGATAAAGTTTTCAGTGCCAGTTAAGGGTAACTCATATCTCATTAGAGTAGGATTATTGGTTGGACCTTAATTTTCTCATATTGGGGCATTTCTATTAGCTGATACTTCCTACAATTACAATTCAGTATTAAGTACAGAATTTAGTTTAGTTTTTCTTGACCACAGCATAAAAACTTCCACTTATTTAGTATCAGATTTCAGTATTTTAGTTTTACAAATATTTTTAGAAAAACTTATATGTTTTGTATTGTAACCTCAGTATTTCAATTTTATGCATGCACACTCAATTATCTCGTTCTATTCATCTTGTAATTACTTCATATACAGTTAACCCATATATTTCAGCCTAACCCCATATGATATACCAGTATATTTAAAGTACTGACTACATACTTTTCTTTGTGCTATGTTGTCTTATATTATAGGATCAGACGCTCAGTTTACCGACCACACTTAGATATTTCAACTTATCAATGACAATAATTGTGGTGAGTCCTCATCTATCAAGGACATGATTTAATTATTTCAAAATATCACAATAATTCAGTATTTCCATTTAGTTGGAGTTAGTTGGGTGTTTTTCCCAACAACTCGATAATTCAGTTAGAGACATTTTAGATATTTAGATAGTTAGTCTGTTTATCATCTCTTTTATCAGTCTATTTATTATGTCATCAAACATTTATATTTATGATTAAATCATATGTTTTAGTAGTTAAAAATTTATGACATTATCAATTGTTTTCCATATATGTATTCTTTGATTAGCATCTTATTTAGAGCTCACAGCAGGTACAAACTCATGGGTTAACTTGTAGTCAGTTTTGATTGTAAGCACCATTGTCGCGACTAGGGGGTAGCCTCAGTTCATCACAAAACTTGGTACCAAATTTATGTTTAAAGTGTCTAAGAAAGTTTGAAATTTGAGTCGAGTAGAGTCTTTTGCAAGAGTTAAAGTTCACCACACTTTTGGATGAGAGGCTACAAGACATTTTTGGAAATATTTTCCTTCTTTCATGTCTCAAATCATGCTATAGAAATGTTCTCTATGAAACTCTTATAGATTCTTATCATGCTCCATTCATATCAACTCTTCCTTATTTTAAGGTAATAGAAACAGTGAAGGTTAAATCCATACAAATAGAGTTTTCTTAGACAGTCCCCATAGATAGTAATGGGATTGCACATAGGATCAAAAGTATCCCATCAGTTCTTTTAAGTTATGGTGTTTGAAAGATTTCATTCTTAATCATGCACTAAGCCAAAGGCAGATGTGCCCTTAGATCCCTTCTCAAAATCCTATGTCAATTTATGATCTAGAGTTAGAAGCATGAACCTAGAAGTTTGACAACAGTAAAGTGGGGATAATATATGTATGAGTTTAGTAGATTATGTATCTATGGGGCTAATTGTATAAAATGTGAACCAATTGGCTTGATGCAATGTATGCAAGAATTTTAGTTGTTGAATAAAAATTAAGTATGATTATGTGTGTACAATCTAGAGGTGTACCCAAGGTGATGTGGGATTTTATTATTTCTAAATTTTAACAATGGGTGTACTTATGTAGTACTTTTGAGTGGAAAGATCGAATGGGGCTAGTAATATAGTAATTGACATTCTTACCAGCTAAGTTATGTGCTATAGAATATTAATGTCGGATGCCCAGGTGTAATGGTAATTCTCATGGTTTAGGGAGAAAGATAAGTTTAGAGATATGATATTAGTAGGCTATGATGGAGGTTAGTATGGTTCGTTAAGGTTTTAGAGATATCCATGTTAAGTTTTATAATTTATGTTTGAACTTGGGTGATTAAGCTACTAGAAAGAAGAGTTGAAATTCCAGATGGTGTGAACTCATTGTATTGTGATATTTTTTAAAATTCTAAGTTAATAAGTTCTTAAGTTATTGTATGATAACTATTGGTGATATAGAAAGTTAATAGTTGTATCTCAGAAAGGGTACTAGCAGGGAGTTTTACACTTTTAGGTGTAGTCTTTTCGGATAGGTTATTATTTGTGAGTATAGTTATCTTAGAATCTAGAGTAGACTGGTTTTCATTTAGTTTAGAGTTTATTAAAGGGGTTCATATACTTACAATAATGTCTTAAATCTAAGGTAGATATTATAGATCAAGTAATTAAGTCAGGCTCTCAGAATATAGTAGTAATCCTAGTGCATTATACGTCATTAGTAAGAGAGAAAGATGCCGACCTATTCTTATCTCAGTCCAAAATTTTGTACTTTAGTCATAACGATATCTACTCATTCCTTACAAGTTAGCTCCATGATCATAGCTCATATTCATGCACCTTGTAGAAAATCATGTACACTTCTAGCTCATAATATGAGGAGTTCCAATTCACTCAATAGTTCCAATCATGTTCCCTGAATTTATAGACTCCAAACTCAGGTTATGCAGCCTATGACTCATGTACTTATGATTTATAGTATGCTAAGTTCCCATAACTCATGTTGTACTCTTAATAACAAGTGAAATTTAGATTATGTCATGTATGCCTTCAGTTTTAATATCTGTAATGAATTCATGTCATTGATACTCTTATTCACAGGCCTTAATTTAGTGTCATGTTATGCATAGTAACCGTTCATGCTCCAGTCCTCTTATTCTAACCTTTTAGTAACCTATCCTCATGACATGATAGTGATGATGTATAATTTTTTTAGACGTGAGAAAGTAAGTGTTTCATGTCAAGAAAACATTGCAATATATTTATTTTATCTTATAATATACGTTTTAATGAAGATTAAGAAATTTTAAATCTGTTTTATTGAGAATAGTACATGGAAGTTGTTATTGATAGAGGTATTAGACAATATGAGAAAGATGTTTTTTATAGGTGTTTGTTTAAACATTTATATGTGTCTATGAAGGTAGGCTTTAATTCCATTTTGGTGTCTAAGTAGATGAATGCATTACGTATTAGTGATTTACTAGTAAGAGGATTGAATATAGTTGTTGAAGTGGCAATAAGGATTATTCATGAGATTAGAAGTTGTGAAAATGCAGGGGTATTGAATTCATGGTTCAGACTAGTATTACAGTGTTATGTGTGAACCTTGTAGATTCAAGTAGGCTTAAACATAGTAAAAGAATTCATTTCAGCTCAAACTTTAGTATATAGAGTTATCAATGCCATGTGAAGATTATAGGTAGCCTCCAGTGTAATGCTGTATTGAATAGGAACGTTTAGTTGAGGGAGTATTTGAGTAGTATGTCTAAGCTTTAAAGTAGCAGTTGCATTGTCTAAGGCATATGAATTCTAGCTTATGTTTCATAGGCCTATGTTCCATGTTTCAGAATTATAGTCATATTGTGATTCCTTAATCAGATATCTTATTTAGATTATCCCTAAGATTCTTTGCTCCCTAATGTTATTCGAACTTCCTTTGAAAGAGTGTTGAATAAATACTCTAGTTGAGTATAAGCTTTTGGTATAATTCAGTCCATATATCCAGCAATCTAGTTTAGACTTCAAATATGAAAATTCCTATGGTTTTCCATCTTCTGATCTAGTCTTACTATCTGAAGATTAATGAATATGACCACTCCAAGAGATATTTATTTGAACCCATGTAAATTGTGAATACACTTCAATCCATGCATCAGGTTAGTTTGTAAGTTCCCTATGCATCATCTTAGTCTTTCTTTAGTATTTAAGCCAAGTTGGTATCATTTGGGGGATGAAGTATCCCAAGTGGTATATATGGTAATACCCCGAGTTTCCACAACCTAAACCTCTCATCCTTTCTTCACGAAACCATATCAAACTGGAGGTAATGGTTATTCATAAGTTGACTCTATTATTTCTATATCAGCTTGATAACCATTCTCATGTTATTACAATTATTCACGAAAATAGTTTAGTAATGTATCATGTTTCAAACTAAGTTATGTAATTATTTCCCTATTCATGAATGTTTAGTTTGTGATCTCAGTTGCCTTATTTCAGTACTCTCAGCCTAACAAGTATCATTCAAGGATGAATAATTCCAATGGGAGATAATGTAACACCCCATATTTTTGAGCTAGAAATCAAACTGTCATTCCTACATTGTAAACTTTTATCCCAAGATTTATATGTTAATACATGTGTCATTATCTTTATCCAAGTTCATGAAGTGATTTCGACGTGAAACATGTTCATAAGAATCACTTAGAACAAAGTTGAGCTAAGAGCATTTGATTAGTTCTAACTATTGATATATGTGGAATTTTTCTTCTTAAGACCCACAATTTATAGAAAATGAAATTAGCTTCACAATGATACCAATTTTACCTTAATTCAATACCTGAGTGAAAAGTTATGGCCATGCAAAGAGGTGTGCGTCGCCTAACAATAGCCTAAGGCTACTGAAATGAGTATGCGATTGGCTAGGCATCGCCAAGCCAAGGGCTAGGTGGTTGCTAAGGCATTGGCGACCTTGGCTTGGGCAATTTTCTAGGCATCGCCTAGGTCATTTCCCAGTGATAAAAACACTTTATTTTGAGTTAAATCAAGGGTGTTGAAGTCATTTCACACCCCTAAACCATCGCTAATCACTTTAAAATGTTTTGATGAAGTACTAAATACATTAAATGCACTCTCATAACCCTAATTAATAAGTAAGTAACTCAAAAATCCTCCACCATTCCCAAGAACAAGATTCAAGTCTTTTTCACAAAAAATCAAGGAAATCAAGTTTCCAATCCAAGAATCCTTCTAGAAATTAGTCATTAAGGTATGTATGATGTTCATCCATGGGCCCTTTTCACCCATGGGATCCAATAACCCATTTTTATATTTTAAATTTATGAATTTACATGTTTACAATGAATTATCTCCATGAATCTTTTATGAATTTTGCTTATACATTATGGTTACAAGTGTTTTCATTGGAATTATCCCCTACACATTTGAAACACAGAATTTCCATGTTAAATCCCTAATTCATCATTTCGTGTTGTAACTATGGTATTTTAACATGCTTTACCTTTTCCTATGTTTAAGATCATGACCCCACATGTGTTTAATGAAATGCTTATGTGTTAAATTTTGAACAATGATTCCGTACTATGGCTTCAAAGATTTTATGAGTCCTTACTATTATTTGCATTCAGTGTTGGGGGTTATGAATACCCAAAACTTAGTTGTTTACATATTTTTGAAATTTTCATATTGATTTCAGTTAAAACATGAGCATAGTTGATTTCTCAGTTGTCATTAATATAATAAGCACTATCAAAATTCATAATCAGTTAAACTTTTCCCATTTAGTAATCAGTATAAGTTTAGTTGGGAGTATGATTTAGTACTGAGCAAACCTAAGGATGGGTGCTTACCTGTCAGTAGATGGTGTAACCTTCAGTAGTAGTCCCTTGTTCCAAAACTATGTAGCCATCGTAGGTTAGAGATATTGACCTGCCAGTAAAGGGTTGATAAAGTGTTCACCTGCCTGTTGCGGTTAACATATATCTCATTAGAGCACCTTCCAGATGACGGTGACTCACAACTTTTGTTAATTCCCGTGACACAGTACTGACACCCTTCCAACTAAGGTTACAAGTTAGACCCCAATTTGCTCATATTGGGGCATGTCGTCTATATGATACCTCCCATATTTGAAGTTCAGTATTCAGTACAAAATTCAATTCAGTTTTTCTTGACCACAGTAAACTGACTTCTAGTTATTAAGCTATTAGATTTCAGAAAATCATTTTTAATAATTATTTTAGAATCATTCTATTCTTGGTATTGCATCATTAGTATTTTAGTTTTCATGCATGCACACTCAGTATCTGATGCTATTCAACCAGTTATTAATTCATGTACAGTTAACCCAAGCATTTTAGCCTAACCCCATCTCATATACCAGCTAGTATATTCAAAGTACTGACTGTATACTTTTATTTGTGATATAATGTCTTATATCAAAAGATTAGAAACTCAGTTTCCCAACCATGCTTTGATAGTTCTGCTTATCAATGGCAACAGTTGTGGTGAGTTCTCTTTTATCAAGGATATGATTTTTATATTTTAGTTATGATTTTTATATTTTAGTTTATCTCAGTAGTTCACTATTTCGATTTAGTCAAAATTAGTTGGGGTTTTTTCCCATCAACTCCACAGTCAGTCAGTTAGAGGCTTTTTAGACATTTAAACAATTATTTTATCAGTCTCTTCAGTATATAAACAGACGTTCCGATTTATGATATATTTGTATATTTATGTATTTAAAACCTTATGGCATTATCTGTTATTTTCTGTACATGACTTTTATCATCAGTATATTATTCAAATCGCAAAGCATGTACCAGTGAATGGGTAAGCTTCCGGTGTGTAGCCTCAGGTCATGACAGATTTTAACCAGAATTCATACTTGCTTGACTTCACAAATAGTTAGTGATCTTTAAAAGTTTATAAGAAAATCCTCAAATGGTCTGCATTATTATCCTCTATTTGAGAATAATTAAAGATGTCATCTATGAAGACAATAACAGACATATCCAAATACTTCTTCAAAATCTAGTTCAACAAGTCACTAAAATTTGCAGGAAACTTTGTTAGTCTAACTAATATAGCAATAAATTCAAAGCGACCTTACTGAGTTCTGAAGGCTGTATTTGGAATGGCACATTCATTGACTCTAAGATGATGATAGCCATATCTAAGATCTATCTTAGAGAAATAATTTGCATCCTAAAGTTGGTTGAACAATTCATTAATTCTAAGAAATACTCTTTTTTTATTGTGATCTTGTTCACATGATGGTAGTCGATGCACATTCTTAGAGAATTATCTTTCTTGCATATGAAAAAAACTAGACCACCTCGTGGAGAGACATTGGGACTGATAAAACCCTTGCCAATAGGTCTGTCAACTGCTTAACCTTGACTTCAACCATTCTGTAGAATTGAATTAAAAAAGGTCAGGTATTTGAAAAAAGATCTATTTTAACAACAATATCCCATTCGAGAGAAACTCCTAGGTAGGGCTTTAAACTCATTTATAATTGGAACTGACCCAAATGTTAGGTATTCTAATTTTTAATCCTTTTAGGTATTCTAATTTTTAATCCTTAACTCAAACAAGATTACAGATACACCCTTTGGAGATAAACTATCTAGCTTTGAGGTATAAGACGAATCAACTTATAGTCACTAAGGTACTACCCTTCCACTTTAGAAGTACTTCATTTGAAAACTAGAAATGGACTACTCTCTCCCTACAATCAATGAAGGCATAGAAAAAGTGCAGCCAATCCATGCCATGAATAACATTAAAATCTACCAGGTCTAATATTACAACATAAACTGAAGTAACCCTCTAGGAAACTATGATCGGGAAAGTTCTATATACTTATCTATCTATGAATGAGTCATCTACTAGAGTAGAGACTATGAAAGATTTTGAATGAGTTTAGAGACTAACAACAAAGTATACTAACATATTTGTAGTTACAAAAGAAAGTGTAGCACCAGGATCTAATAATGCATAAATAGGAAAATAAAAAACATATAACATATCAGTGACTACATCTATAGAATCCTTACGATCATATTAAGTCTGAAGAGAATAGAGCCTATTTTTATGTTTTCCACTAGGTACACTAGATAAGGCACCCTAATGTGCTGTGCACCAGATGCAGCTGCTGAAGAGTTGGATTGATTTTGCTGATGATCATCGGTACCTCGTTGAGGAACCACTGGAATTCCCTTAGTCTATTTCCTATCTTGCCACACCAAAAGCAAATATTATTATCAACCATACACTCACCCTTGTAGTTCCTACCACAGTTCTGGCATATATATTTGAATCAAACATTACTCATAATAACCTCGGACTTACAACCTAGTGCTCTATCTCAATTATTTTTCCTGAACATGGGCACTAGGACACTAGTAGAAGATGGATCTGAAGCTAAAGATTTTTTGTAGAACTGATAATGATTTCCATGATCTATCCTCTACTGAGGGAAATTGAAAATTTCTTACTATTCCGTTACTTCTCTTTGAATTACTCTTCATTAATCAGTTGAGCATGAACCATTATCTTGGAGTTGTATATCTACATTACCAATATATCAGTCCTACAATATTTGACCACATCTTCAGAAACACCAGGAAGAAACTTGATCATGCAGTCCTTGGAATCAACAAACCATACAGGAAGCATACCTTGAAAACTTTGTAAACTTATGAGAATACTCTTTCACACTCTTTCTACCCAATTTCATTTTTATAAATTCCTTTACAATAGCCTCTCTTATCTCCAATGGGAAAAACATCTCCAAAAATGAAAAAACAAACTCATCCCACTCAAACGATTCTATATTTGCGCCCCTATCCCCGTTCAATTACTTATACCAGGTACGAGCTACTCCTTACAAACAATAGGAAACCATGTAGACACTTTTAATAGTGTTAACAACAGTGATACCAATAATTTTGTAAATACTCTCCACGAACTGTTATGGATTCTCCTCAGACTTGCACCTAATGAACACTGGAGGATTCATCTGAGTGAAGTCTAAAACTCTTATTACTACCGCATTCACTATCGAATTGGCTAGTACCACAGCAAGTTGGTTGTTTTGGATAGTGATGGACTAGGGTAAGGGTGTAATGATAGCCTTAATTTTTGCATGGGAGACTTGTTCATATTCGAGGGTCTCTAGAGTTTGTGGTGGTTCTTGCTGATTCTTACCCCTATTATAATTTTTAGTCTTCTTTATATTAGTTCTCTTTTGAGTCATATTTTTTAAATGTGAAGAAAACAAGTTAGAAGAAGGTTTTTATATAGTTTACAACATGATATGAATATGAAAGAAGTAAATTTTTTCATAAAATATTTTATTTTCTCTCATTCATAAGTGTGGAGCATTTCACAGCTATGAATAATACACTGTTTAATGTAACTTTCAGAAACCCAAGGACACTTTAAACCTAATGCTCTAATACTAAGGTTTTTACTATCTGAGACTACCCTTAGTTATAACATGGTGCTTAGAGTTACAAGTGACCCCAAGCTAATTCATGGCCTAGAATGACACTAAGAATATCAAAATAAACTAATCAAAACACTTATATGGAAGTTGAACTTATATGGTGAACTAATAATCAAAAGAAAAGCAACTACAACATTGAAATTTAAGACCATAAGATGCAAATCTAACTTAATGTTTCAAAACCTCTGATAAGATGAGCTGCAACTGCTATATGCAGTTATAATGATAGGCATCTAAACAACTAGGGAATAGGTCGCTGGACGTGCAAAGCATAGTACAACTGGCATGCGCCTTCTGCACTATTTTGTCATCTTATGTAACAAACTTGCAGATGCTATTTATTGTTATTTTACAAAGACTTGGATAGCTGGTCCAATGATCTGTCAAGCTCTAAATATCACCCAAAAATATAAAGAAATAGGTGCCTCTTCAACAATTGGTTTTTGCACATTTCAAAGAATGAAAAGAGAGGTAGCAAAACCCCATTTCTATACTACTCATGTTTTAGCTAACTGTGTATTCTTCAATTTTACTTGTTCTTTAGTAAGTGATGAATTATAACTGAACTACTCATGTTATAAGAGTAGTGTGTTCTTGTTGAGAGTGTTTATTAGGTAGAGCTACCTATGTGTAAAGCTGATTAGAGTTGATTAGTGTAGATCGAGTCCTTGGTAAATTTACCTAGATGAGCTTGTAGTAGAGTTACTACTAGTGCAAGGAGCCTAGAGTTTGGATAAAATCTAGACTATAATTAGGAGGTTGATTATAGTGGATTTTGTTTGTCCTTGTGAGGGAAAGACATGGTTTTTCCTATCCTAGGTTTTCACATAAAAATTCTTGTCTTTTTACTCCTTTGCACTATCTTAAGCTTTATTGCACTCTTTTATTTGATTACCGATGATTGATTATGAGGGACCTTGTCCCTTACTATACGAAGGAACCTCAAAGGGTTTCAATAATGGGGATAAACTCCCAGTAAACTCTAAATATCTAAAAAATAAAGTACAAATAAAAAATAAAATATTGATACTAGCCAGCAGATGATAAGGATCAGATGATTACGACTCACCAAAATATTGTTGATGCGGTAGAAAATCATACTATACATGATCTGGATGTTGAGAATTAGAACCTATATAATGAGACAATATAGCATAAAATAAAGTATGCAATAGCACTTTGAATGTACGGAGTATGTGAGATAGAAAATATCTAATATAAGATAAACGTGATGCATGTAATATGATAAACTAATTCCAAACTAGGTAATGAACATGTGATGTTTAATAAAATAAATACAAGGTCATCCATGAATCTTAATCTAAATCGTACACTATAAACTATAGACTGTACAAGCTACTAATAACTAACATACCCTAATTTGAGCTAACCGAGGTCTAACCTGTAATCCTAAATGGAAGGGTATTCAATACCTTATCAAGGGTATAACTACTGACTGGTGTGGATCCACTAAACTGATATTTAAAAGGACTAAGGTATCAAGCATGGTCTAATGGGTGAACCTTAAACACTATTGTTGTGTTGTAGTCTTGGAACTTAGGAACTTCTGCTAAAGGTCTTAGCCTAACTAGTGGGTGAGCCTTCATCCCTATATCCGCTCGGTGATAAGTACTACTCCTAACTAAATGACACTAACTACTACAATGCTCAATAATAATAATAATCTTAAAATTGGAAATGAATGCATTATCAAAAAGCATTGAAAAAAATCTATAGGACATATTATTCAAAAATATATAAATGAAATCCTAGGTCCTCAGGTGTTCATAACACACCATATCTTAAGAATACAACTATTATGTAAGTTTTGTAATCCGGATGAAATCAAAGAATTTAATAATTCTAGTCCAAACTTATGAATTTCACCATGCAAATAGGGTTTGTAATCATGGACATTTAATAACACTGATATTCATGATAAAGCATAAATTACAACACAGTGACACCAAGTGAATACGATAACAAGTAATTTGGTAACATACATAAACCTTAAATTGTAAAGAAGGAACTTAAAAAAAAAGTTGGGTTAACTTTGGGACTCAATGGGTGAAAGGAGACCCATTGATGAAATCTCACAAACCTGGAGATGAGAAACTAAAAAATGCCTTGAAAATAAGATCCTGAAAAAGATAAACCCTAACTCTACCTTGGGGAAAGATCACATCTTTCTCTGTTGAAAATTATGAGTCAGAATTTTTTGAATAAGGTCTTGTGGTAGTATTAACATCAATAATCATACTTGAGATGACATAAATTACGTAGCTTTTATGTCAAAAGAGTGGGAAAAGGCTGATATATTTCTTTAAAATTCATAACTAGTAACTACTGGAAAGGACGTATAGGACCTTCCCACAATCATAGGACCAACCTACGATCATGGGTTATAAATTTGGTTGTGAGCATGATGACTGTTCTTTGAATATGATATGACAATCCTTGGTATTATTGTGTGATCTACCTATGATTGTGCCTTAGTTCGTAGGTTTGTAGGATCATTTAGAAATATCTATGGGACTCACGGTCATTTCTAGGATCATGATTTCAAAGAAGGATCATGGTTCCCTCTTGTGACTATAAGGTATACCTATCAGCTTTCAGGTGTTAGGGTTATCTCGCTTAGATGAGACCATTATATGCCATACAATTTAATCATGATCATGGTTTGACCCATGATATCTCACTGCAGGATAGTGCTTCACTAAAAAGCCATAACTTTTCACCCTAATATCAGATAAAGGCAAAACTTGATGTGTTAGATAGATAGACTAAAATATATATCATTTGGTTGGTCTTTATCTCAAAGATGCATTAGAATATAGAAGTTATGCTCATTTAAATATGATCATTTCTTAATAAATCAATAGTTAAGGAATGTTTTAGCTTGATTAAAGGCTTGGGGGTTCTTGTGGCCTTGGTACATGGCTAAATTCCTTCTCATACTATTATAACTTGATGTTTAATCCAACACGTACATCAATCATGGTAATAGCCTTTTACTGAATTTTTGAGGTGTTACATGATACCACTTTATCAACATAATAATCTATATTTCAACACGAGACTAAAGATATCCATATTGATAAAATAGAATTCAAGCAAGAAATTGGGTCAAATGTTGACCGTAGAGGCCTATTGAAAAATATAAAAGAATAAAACACAATTACGCTCTCCCAGTGTGACTCAATTGTAAAATTAAAAAATCTTGCACAAAAGATGGTAAAATATAAGACTTGATTTGTCCAAAAACTCTGCTTCCACTAAATAAAATCACGGTTGAAAAATCTTTAATTCAAAAATTAAACACCGAAAGAGATTATACTTATGAGGTGTAGAAATCTCAAACAATTGTCATGCCCCTTAAATTAACCTCACAATTAATTTTTGAATAATATAAAGGTGTTGAAAAGGGAGGGTCTTAAATGACCCAGCGATCACCACTTACATGGATATTTAGCCGCATGTGCAATGCTACTTAAATGGTGGTCCTTCCATGAAAGTGGAAACCATTAAAGGAGCGGGGATATGTCTAAGTAGGGTAAATACGTTTGAAATGATCCTGTAATACAGTAGAAGGGCCAAATAAGAGATTTTGTTCTCTAACATCAGAATCCATTGTTAGTAGATGACCGGCCTTTCAGAAGATCGATTTAGCATAAGGGGCTAATCCCCCAGAAGTTGTTGCACCAATAGCTCAAGAAAAATAAATCAATCTTGAATGAACCCTCGAGATTCATTCAAATTCTGATGATCACAAAAGGAACAGGCTACTTAATTTGAAATAAAATTTTTAACTTAATAAAACCAACAAAAGACTAGCAAAAGTAGTCTAAAAATGTTAACCAAAGTCAACACTCTTCAAAACTCATAAAAACACAAAAAATTATATAAAATCAGTTCAAAAGCAGCGAAACCCCAACTAAATGTCCTCCTAAACAAAATCACCTTTGAAAGATTACAAAATAATCAAAATACTCATTTGAGGTTGTTTTAAGAGAATGCAAACGAAACTTACACTTCTTTAGATTAAAAGGTCAAAATAGAAAAATCTAGCTAAAGCCTAACTAAATACCTAAAGAACTGCACCACCCATCCTCATAGATAATAATTAGAGTACAGAAGTATCGAGAAGTGTCAAAATGGAAAAATGCATAAGGAATAGAAAATGACGAAAAGGGTCATTACACACTCAAATTTGACACACTAAAAACACTCTTCGTACTCGCGACTCAATTCTTACAATTGTGATAACCAAATCACCTTGCTCTTTATGATCATCAATACCTTTTTAAACCACTAAAAGTAAATATACCCAAACCAACAAGAACAAAAACTAACAATAACCATTATATTTAACATTCTGATATGGATCCTTGGATTCATTTGGAATCTCATAAAGAAATAAAAATACACTATTGGATTTGAAATGACATTCCAAACCTATTTGAACCACCAAAACATCAATTTATGGTCATCTTTATCAAATATTAACTGATATCAACGCTTAATTTGTAAATTACTAAATTTCCAACCAATAACTCAAACTTATCTAAATGCCTTAACCTGGCATTTAAGCCTTGAATCCTAAACCATTTCTCTAATTTCAACCCCAATTTCAAACATTTTTCACTTGGGTGGGTTTCTAATCTTTTAATTATGATTTTTCCCTTGATTTCATCTTAAAAACAATTTTGATCCCTAATTCAAAAATTGATTTTGGGGATTTTACTCTGTAATGCTTGAAAATCGTTTTTATTTGATTTGAACTTTGTTTTTAACTAGTTTTTTCTTGGGTTTTTTGCTGTAGACTCCTAAAAATTATAGGAAACATGTTTTTGAAACAAAGTTATGATTTTGACCTTTTTATTGATAAATTCATTTCGAGGGTTCGTTTTGACCTTGACTTAAAACTAGTCAATATAGGTATCGTTAGCTTTCTTTTGTTGTGAAAATTCTATATTTTTATGTTTTTAATGATTTTGGGTCTGGGCATGATGAGTAAGATTGTGTATTCAAGACTTTTGTTATGGTTTTCAACATTCAAGGTAGGTTATGTCCTGATTTCTTCTAGATTGGTTGGGTAGTTAATGTTGATACAAAAATATGTTAAGGGTGTTGGAAATAATCATGAAAATGGCTATCTTCACATGTCGTTCCAATGTGGGGGCTTACATTTGATGTTCTATGGTAGTTTTGCAATATTATGTGCTATGTGTGATCGTGTAGTGTCCTATGTGATATTGATAGACTTGTATACATGATGCTAATTGTTTTGATATATATATATAGACACACTCTATTGGCATAGGAGTCATGTTGGATTTCATGGATGGTTGGAAATAATTAGTGGATATTTGGCTCACGTGATGGTATATTGGTTGATTTTGGAAATACTCATTGTGTTTGGTTGTGGAAATTATCATTGTGGTTGCTTGTGTGCATTACATCCTCATAATCATTCATGAAACATTAGTACCACTGTGAAAATATTGAGAAATACTGGCAACACTTTTTTCTTACAAAAAAATATAGCATCTTATAAAACCCTCTCCGAGGGATATGTCGGGGAAGAGATATGGATATGGGCTATATATAGGTTGACGAACCCCTCATGGAACCTACATCTTATAGCTTTAGCTCTGTTGGTGTATATGGATATAGTGATATAGTCGCATAGGTTGTGCGGCAACCTCCTTTATTACATCATCATTCTTATTGTATTTACTTTATTATGTTTGTGATATGACGATATAATCAATCTGACTTGTTACCTATCCCTTGTTCTAACTTTCCTAACTTCTATTTGATGTTTCCATATAAGTTGTCTCTTTTACTTGCTTATATATGGTATAAATGTATACCTGTATTCTTTCATGGTATTTTTCCATAATATATGTTTATATTATAGAACTATTAGTGCAAACGGTGTGGGCTACCATTGTAGGACATTTTCTGATTGCAGGTGACGTTCCCTTGTGTTTTGTATGTTTCATTTTCTAATTTGCTTAGTTAGCCTATGATCCTTATTGAGTATAAGTAGATTGTACACAATCCTAATATGCCATTTCAGTGTCGATTCAGGTTTGGGTGTGCCTCACGGTGTTTGATTTCAGACGTTATTAGGAGCTTTTCAACATAGTGGTTGATTTCAATCTCCTGGAGTCTTCGTCAACCTTTCCTTATTAGACTATATTTTTATTATATTTTAGAGACATAGTTATACCCTATTTTGGATGTCATCTGTATTTGACTTTGAGTTATACTAGTTATATTCTTACACGTTGACACCATGTTTTGGGATTTGTTATTTTAAGTATGTTTCTTTCCACATTCGTTAAATTGATATGGTTCGATTTCGTTCTTGGAGCCTAGCTTTGTGTTTAGGTTGTTATTTCCCTTTTTGTATTAGCTTGTGTGATAGGCTTAATAATCAATGTTCGTTGTGACAAGTGTCATCATGACCTTCATATTTTGGGCCGTCACAAACATACATTACATTTTATAACTCATATTTGGATTGACCCATAAGTGTAAAGTAATCTTTTTCTGTTGCATAGGGAACAATGCATCCTCAATTTAATTTTTAGCATCTTTTTGATGATTTTTTTTATCAATTTTCTCCCAAAAAACTTCATACACATTATTGTTCAAGGAGAATGATAGATGATGTAGCTCGATGATGTCGCTTAAAGCTACTTCTCCAAATAAGACTAAAGCGATCAAAGCAAAATATAGTAACCCAACAAGCTTGGGGTTTAATCCCAAGGGAATACGTGGAATTATATCTCTCATTTTCTGTAATCAATGGGAAGTACTGAAAATAAATGGGGAGTTTTAAGATTTAAACAGTAACCAAACTCAAAAACATTGGTTGTAAACAACCAAAAACAAAATCTAGGCATGTTTTCACTGTATCTTTTGAATCAGTAGGCTTCTTTTGCTCAATCTAACTATCAAACTGTGATGCATGTAGAATCTTGTAAGTTAGGTATCACCAACCACTATTTGGAAATATTGGTGAACTTCACTCATTCCTCTAGATCTCATAGTGTTTCCCTACTAACCCTGACCTTGTACCCTAGCTTTAATTTCTCCTCTAGGTTTCAGGTTGATTATATGTAAGTTAATTGTCTTAAGTAGATAATACAAGTAAGCTTATTTTAACCCAAAATAACTATTTTGATCTACTTTTCCCAGTCTTGACCTCCCTCTTGGGTTCGTAGTGAATACAGGTTGGATTGTAACATTTGCAATCGCTACCAAAGTAATAAGCTCAAAAAAACAACAATGAGTGTAACAACAAGTATCTAGAAGGATTGAACACTTCCCCTACTTTGTTACACAACCAAGTTTCCCACAACCATAGATAAGTGACTTAGCCACTCATTGCTTTAAAACAGTCAAAGGAATTCATAATTGGAAGAATTTAAACAATATCATAATAATTAACAAATAAAACCCAAAGTCTTCAACTAAATAATCAACCAAAATCAATATAAAATAATTCCAGGATCAAAATGGAATCCTGAACCAAATATATGTCTGTAAGTATTAAGAGTGGATAAAATGACTAAAAAATGTCAAAAGAGTATGTATAGAGTACAACAAAACACTAGGAAACCATTTTCGTCTAAAATGGGAAAAATAACGTCGGTGACCATTTACTGGGACACCTACGGGCCGTAGGGGTAACTTATGGACTATAAGTGGTCCCATGTAGATGCCCTAGTCCAAAATCTTTTGCATCCTTCTATGGACTTTGCTCCTCTAAGACCTACTCTGCCACCAACGGACCATAGGTGGAACCAACAAGCCATAGGTGCCCTCCGTAGACAATAGCCAATTTTTTACATTTTGAATTTTGTGTTGTGCAAACCATTAGGAACCCAAATATATGTATCCATATTCCAATGGGAATCAGTCACACCGCACCTCCTCATAGTACCCATCTTGGGTGAAATAGACCTTCAATGTCTTGACCTGCATTGGTTTGTGGTAGTAGGTTGGATGCACCTCCAAGACAAGTTGGACGTAGGGGATGGTTTGACCAATGGTTTGGCCTGTGGCTAATCTGCTAGAGTAGTTCAAGATCACATTAAGCATACCTCCCCCATCCAAGGCAACCTCCAAGTGTACTTTGTATCTTTAAATGGTCCACTTTTGTCCTCTCTTTAGGAATATTCCCTTGAATCTTAAAAAGGTGCTTGTACAAACACTTTTGTACACCTTTTTATTAACTTTTGAGGATCAACAACCATCTTTTTCCAATAATTCCTCTTGAAGATGTGAACTTCTCCAAGAACACCTAAGAACACTAAAACTTCAAAAGCCTATCTCTTAAATCGTTGATCGGAATGCAAAAATTTTTTGAATCAAGACTATTTTCAACCTTTTAAACACATTAAAAGCATCAATTTATTCAAATTATTCACAAATTTTAGAGATTTTTTAATCCATTTCACTTCTCTACAAGTCCAAGCTTCCAATAAGGATAGACACTCAAATAAGCTGTGATTTGGCTCAAATTTAATTTATAGACTCGTATAGTGTTATAGAACAAAAATCTAATACTAGAAACACAAGAAAAACACCAAATCAAAAATTCAAAATTTGAAACACCCTAAAAAATATTTTTGAACTCTTTTTCTATTTTTTGTGATGTTAAGATAACAAACCCAAGACTGACTTTGTAGGAAAGAAATCTAGCTCAGATCTGATACCAAATTATACAATCCTATCCATATAGACTCAAATCTAGATGTGGAAAAGTAAAGATAGATGAATAGGATAACGATGATAGAAATATAGACACAAAATTGATCGTAAAGTGTAATCTAAGAGTATGTCAAAGCGTAAAACCTCACTTAATGGATTATCAATGAGCACCTAGCTCTTATGTGACTACAAAGGGTATTATATACTCCTGATACCCAAAGTTTCTAAAAAAGATTCAACATATGATTTTCCAAGCACTCAAACACTCCCATGGAGTTATACATCATGTAAATTAATCAGTAAAAATAACTAATGAAATGTGTAAGGCACCTATTTATAGTATTTTCCTTTGCATAACTAGTCTATTAGAAATATAGACCAAAAGTGGCTATTTCAGAAATAACCCACAATGGCTCTCTTTATTCCTGTGCCATGGCTTACCTCGATTCCAAGCTATCTTCCAAAAACGACATTTGTTTATTAGGAGTTCAAAGAAGGGACTCCAAGCATATTCTTGGATCCTTAGGGAGATCATGGATTGACCTCCTCATGTTGGCCTCTAGTTGTTTGATCAAACTCCGTGAATCGTATTTAACTTGTAACATATATAACAGGCCTCAGCTTCTCTCCTCTAGGTCTCAGCTCTTTTGCGAATAACTGGTTAGTTCTCTTATCTGTAAATTTTTTTAACATTCTCAAGAAGAGGAGGCAAAATATTATGATATCCCAAACCCCTTCAAGTTGGCCATCACTTACATGCTCTATCATCATATGATTTGGCTATAGAACTATCTATGGGTTTGGATATAGTAGGATTGTCTTCAATTATTATGCTAGACATACACTGGTGTACATCCAACTAAAACTAGAAAAAAAAAATCTAAACACTTCAACAACTTCTATCAATAACTCAACACTGTCCCAACAATGACGTAAAAATTTTGATGTCACTAAAAGCTATGATTCCAAATAAGGCTAAAGCAGTCAAAGTAAATATAGTAACCCAAAAAGGTTGGGTGGAATCCCAAGTGAAAATATGGAACTATATCTCTAGTTTGCTAAAATCAATGGGTAGTACTGAAAGTAAATTGGGGGTTTATAGCTGTAAATAGTAACCTTACTAAAAAGCTTTGGTTGTAAATAGTTATGAATAAACACTAAGTTTGTGTTCCCCTTGGCTTCTGACTTAGTAGGCTTCTGACTTAGTAGGCTTCTTATGCTTAATCCAACTATCAAACTGTTGCTCATGTAGAATTTGTTAAATTAGGAATCACCAACTGCCTCTCATAGCCATTTGGTAAATTTCACTTATCTCCTCTAGGTATTAGCGAATCACCTTAGTAACCCTTACATTGGACCCCAGTTTTAACTATCACCTCTTTTTCTGAAATTAATTATATGTAAGTTAATCATCTGAAGTAGTTAATATAGGTAATCTTATTTTTGGAATTAACTCCAAATCACTGTTGTGATCTTTTTTTCCTAATCTTTACTTCCCTCTAGGGTTCTAGTGAATACATGTTGTATCCTAGTGTTTGCAATCATTAAGAAACAAATAAACTAGTAGAAAACCATATTGCATTCAGCAACAACAATCTAGAAATATTAAACACTTCCCCTACTTTGTTACTTAAAAAAGGTTACCACAACCCTAGATAAGGGAATTAGCAGCTCAATGTTGTTAAATTATCAATGAAATTCATAACTGAAAGCATTCAAATAATATCACAATAATTAATGGATAAAACCCAAAGTCTTCAACTGAATAGTCAAGTAAAACTAATACAAAACAATTCCACGATCAAAATCAAATCCTGAAATCAAATAGATGTTTGTAAGTATTAATAGTGTGTAAACTAAATAAAAATATCAAAAGGGTATATATAGAGCACAAGGAAATCCTAGAAAATCATTCTCAAACAAAATAGGAAAATTAAAGTTGGTGGCCACTTACTGGGCCACCTATGGGCCGTAGGTGGTCCCACGTAGGTGCTTTGGTCCAAAATCCTCTGCACCCTTCTTTGGACTTTTCTCCTCTAAGACCAACTCTGTCACCTATGGGTGGTAGGTTCCCTCTGTAAGTGGCAAGATCTTAATTTATTCAGCTTTTGAGCCTCTATTTCTCAAGTTCTAACACATACTCTGGCACCTACGCCGCGTAGATAGGACATACGGGCAATTGGTGCCTACTTCAGTGGCCCAAAACTTTAACTTTCACTCTTTTTCTCCAGAATAGTTCCAAAACTAAATTTCCTGCATAATATAACACAAAAAAAATCATATCTAAAAAAAGAATTAAGTAACTTGCATATTTTAAATATTTTAAGCATCAAAAGTGCTATGAAACCATAGTACATCTCATAAAAACTTCATATACATCAGTAATTAGAGAAAAAAAATCACCATTAGTTCAATTTTTTGTTGAAGTTCGAGGCTCCAATTTATTATAAATAAGTCATGTTTTGAGTGGGTATGGTTAAAAAATAGCAATTATGTACTATGTGGACCAAATCTGAAACTTTGGAAGATTTGGTTTATTTTTGAAGTATCTTTAGATTAAGTTGGTGCTTAGATTCAAGGAAGAAGATGAAGTCCGTTTCTTTATATAATAGTGTATAAATTTTTACATTTTTTATATAGAATATAAGATTTTTTGTTTCAATAACATTCTTCTTCCTCTCAATTTTATATATCTGTAAAACTATTTATATTATTTTATAATTATATATTTATATCTGACACTGAAGTTAACAGTTATACGGGTGGAGGGGGTACTAGAAAAAGTGAAGCTTTGTGGTCTTGTAAAATATACCCAAGAATATATAAGGCCTGTAACATACCTGTAACAGCATCAGGAGAACTTTCCTGATCATATCGGGACAAAAGCGCATATAGAATATTCTGAAACTGGCCATTGGTTATGCTAGAAGTGGAACCCTACTAAGTCGGATGGCCGAATGGGACTGGAAGACGATTGGACTGACCCTGTTGGAGTTAATCTTTTTCCTTCTAAGCCATTACTCTATATTCTTGCATCCTATGGCCTGTCTTACCATATCCTAAACATACATCTCTACTAGCTCTACACTCACCTAGGTAATTTCTATAACATTCTCTGCAAAGAAGATTGGTATGACCACAACTCTCAGTACCAGGTTTTTGATACTAGCGCCCTATCCCGAATGTCCTTCCTAAACATTGGTACTGGAGCACCAGCTAAAGTAGAGATTAGGCTAAAAACATCTGACTAAACTAAGAATGGTTACCACCCTCTAACTATAACACCCCGAATCTTGTATCCATAATGCTTCACGATGCTCATGACCTAGAAGGACCACAAGCTAACCCATGATTGATATCTATAACTGCGCAATGAATAATACATTGCAAATATGCAAAACATAAGTTGTAAGGCCATAAAGTTCAAAGCTAAACTAATACTGAATATAATACAATGTCTATAGTGGGGTATGATAGGAGTCCATGAATGAACACTACGCATACCTTAGTTCGTGATTTCGTCGAGATTGTCGGAGAAATATTCTTGAAATTGGATCTTCTATGACAACCCTAGCTTTTCATTAAGACATTTTGAGAGAAGAGAGTGTATTTTGGGTGAAGAGTTGTTGAATCATGTGTTAAAGGAATTAAATAAGTGTGGGAAGTTGACCCTTTTAACCTTAGATGCATCATCTAATTTTAGTAAAAATTTCCCAAACTAAACACTAGCGTGACGCAGCATTGTCGTGCCATGTCACTAGAATTTAAGTATTGGGAAATAAAGCAATGGTTCAATGTGGAGCCATCGCGTTGCACTTTTTTCGTAACCTATAACTTTGGCGCAATGCGGAGGAAATCGCAATAAGACTCTGGAAAAAAGGACAATTCTGAATTTGATCCCTAGAGGGACGCACCACAATTGTGGACCAATACTAAAATTTGCCAAATGCCATTTACTCTGGTGCCGTGGTGCCCCATTGACTAATATGCCACTATTTTACGATAGAAACTTAAAAAGTCATAACTTCTGACTTAATTATCAGATTTGGGAGAATCTTATATCGATGGAAAGATTATTAAATTTCCCACATGATGAAAATTGAAAATATTGAAAATTCCTCATGGAATAAACATTATTTAGTTTAGAAGCTAATACTAGACATTTTTTAGATGAAATTTTCTATGAAAAGTACGGGGTATTACAATATCTCCCCCTAGAGAACATTTATCCTAGAATGAGACTGACTGGGAGGGGAGAAAAAACAATTGACATACATACCAAACATAAATAATTGGAACGTAAAGTCACAATTAACATGACTGACAAGATGAAAATGTAATACTGAACATGCATATATGATGCATGTGTAATTGATTGATGAATGCATGACTAAGTTTTCTGAAGAACTAAGTTTCTCACAATGAGAAGGCTTATCTAATGCATAATTTCATAACTTAACTGATACATTAGCACATGACTTAATATGCAATGGTTCCTCGATACCAATTTTATAATGGGAACATAAGCATGAAACTGCGTACCAAGTTTGTGATGAACACTGAACATGAAATTGAATAAGCTTTAGGAGAACTATTACCTTGATCTTGAGTTGAGTTGGCGAAGAAGAGGTGAGGATACTTGGTACGCTTGTCTGCCTCTGCTTCCCGTGTAGCTCTCTCGACGGACTGATTTTGCCAAAGAACCTTAACAATAGGGACTTCTTTGTTCCTTAATCTATGAGTTTGATACTCTAAGATTTTGACTGGAATCTCTTCATAAGAAAGAGTGTTTAGAACATTAAAGATATGAATAGGGAATACAACTATTGGGTCACCTATGCACTTCTTCAGCAAAGAGACATGAAATACTAGATGAACTAAGTCTAGATCTGAAGGCAATTTGAGCTTGTAATCTACCTTGCCAAATCGACTAAGAATATTAAAAGGACCGATGTATTGGGAACTGAGTTTCCCTTTCTTTCCGAATCGCTTCACTTCCTTCATAAGAGAGATCTTTAGATAGACATAGTCACCAATTTTAAACTTGAGATCTTTTCTACGAACACCTGCATAATACTTCTATCGGCTCTGAGCAACCTGGAGTCTTTCTCTGATCAACTGCACTTTTTCTAAATCGTCGAATACTAAGTCAAGCCATATGACTGAGGCTTCACTAACTTTGAACCAACCAACTTGAGATCTATATCTTCTACCATAGAGAGCTTTAAAAGGAGCCATCTGAATACTGGAATGATAGTTATTATTGTATGAAAATTTAATCAAAGTCAAGTGGTTATCCCAACTTCCCTTTAAATAAATTACACACGCTCTTACCATATCTTCTAAGGTCTGAATGGTCCTTTCCACCTAATCATCTATCTGAGGATGAAAGGTTGTACTAAGATGATCTTGGGTACCAAGAACCTTTTAGAATTCTTTCCAAAATTGAGAGGTGAAATGGGTACCCCTGTCTGAGATAATAGACAACGGAATACCATGCAATCTAACCAGCTTCTTGATGTAGATCCTAGCATAATCCTTGGCCAAAAAAGAGGTATGAACTGGAATAAAATGAGCTGATTTGGTTATTCTATCTACAATGACCCAAGCTGAATCATGCTGATGAAGAGTTCGAGGTAAACTCGTCACGAAGTTTATGTTCATGACTTCCTACTTCCACGTAGGAATACAGAACTCTTGCATGGACCCACTAGTCTTCTAATGCTCTATATTAACTTTCTTACATATAGGGTGTCAATATTGTGCCACTGGTAAGGACAACATGTGAGTGACCCTAATATAACAGGTAACTCTAATGAGAATAGTGGGAAACCTCATATAGTAGGTTAAGCCACCTCATCCACCCTCATATAGCAGGCTATGATGCCTCAACCTATGCTGGATATATAGTTCTAGAATGCAAGGATTGCTTCTAAGAATCACACCCTCATATAATAGGTGAGTTCCCATACTTGTGTTCGCTCGGTGCTAATTTCTCTCCCATCTGAATAGACACTGAACATGATTTACTAGACTGAACATGGACTAATTTACTGACTTATGTTGACAAACAAAATACTACTGACATCTGATAACTGACTGAGTTTATGAGATCATGGAGATTTCCTGAGTCATAAGACTGTCTAAAGTCTAAGGATCATGGCTTAACTAAGAGAATCGTGAAAGCATAAGATGGCTCTAAGCTCACAACTAATATTTTGGTTACAAATACCCCCAGGACTCAATGGAAGAAAACTAATATCAATAATGGGGATTTACTACACTAAGCAAGCATAACTTACTTGAACATATAACTAATATCATAATCTATAATACTTTTATAGAATCATTCCATCAAAAAATATGATAGGTATAACTTGTACATACATGGGGATTTCATGATATCACACTAGTTGGGAATTGTTCCTACATCTATGAATTTAATCACACACATGGTAGGCATAACACATGTAAACAAGATTATACTATAGTCCTGTTGTTGAGCTTGGCGCAATCCTCGGCTAAATAAGAGGTATGAACTAAAAGAAAATAAGCTGATTTGGTCATTCTATCTAGAATGACCCAAATTAAATCTAGCTGATGAAATGTTCGAGGAAAACCCATCACGAAGTCCATGTTCACCACATCCCACTTCCAAGTAGGAATACTGAACTCTTGCATGGATCCACTAGGTTTCTGATGCTCTATCTTAACTTGATGACATATATGGTGTCAATACCACACCACTGGTACAGACAACATGTGAGTGACCCTAATATAACTGGCAACTCTAATGAGAAAGGTGGGAACCCACATATAGTAGGTTAAGCCACCTCATCCACCCTCATATAGTAGTCTATGATGTCTTAACCTATGTTGGCTCCATAGTTCTGGAATGCAAGGGTTGTTCTAAGAATCACACCCTCATATTAAAGGTGAGTTCCCACCCTTGGGTTCGCTTGGTGGTTATTTCTACTCCTATCTGAATAGACATTGAACATGATTTACTAAACAAAACATGGACTGAGTTACTGACTTTCATTGAGTGATGAAATACTACTAACATCTGACAACTAACTGAGTTTATGATATCATGGATATTTCCTGAGTCTATTTCCTGAGTCATAAGACTGTCTGACGTCTAAGGATCATAACTTAACTGAGAGTATCATGAAAACATGACATGGCTCTAAGCACACAGCTAATGTTTCGGGTATAAATACCCCAAGGACTCTATGGAAGGAAACTGACCAGGCATAACTTACTTGAACATATAACTAACATCATAATCCATAATACATTTGTAGAAGCATTCCATCAAAACATGTGATAGGCATAACTTATACATACATGGGGATTTAATGATATGGTACTAGTTGGGCATTGTTCCTTCATCTAGGCATTTAATCAAACACATGGTAGGATTAGCACATCTAGAAAATATTATATAGTAATAAATCATCATGTTTCATCTGGAATTTCATCATCCCAGGGTTTATTCATAGGTTTACATTAATATACATCTATACAAATCAATTCCACAATAAATTGATCACCCAACATGGATTAGAATTCAATTGATCATTCTCACCATAAAAAAAACTAAGCCAACAAGAAATTCATAAAGAAATCCATAAACTGAAACTTAGAAAAGAGATCATTGGGCCTCATGGACGATAGGAGTCCAAGAATGAACACTACAGATTCCTTAGTTTGTGATTTTATGAAGATTGACGAAGAAACTTTCTTTGAATTGGATCTTCTATGAAAACCCTAGCTTGTTCTTGAGAGGTTTTTTAGAGAAGAGAGTGTATTTTGGGTGAAGAGTGGCTGAATCACGTGTTAAAGGGCATAAATAGGGGTGGGAAGTTGACCCTTTTTAACCCTGGATGCATCTTTTAATTTCAGTAAAATTTTTTGAATTGAACCCCAGGCGCAACGTGGTGCTATTCCGCTATGTCACTAGAATTTGACAATTGGGAAACTAAGGGATGGTGCGATATGGAGCCATCACATTTACCCTTCTTTTATGATGTGGTACTTTGGCGAGACACGGAGAAAATCGTTCTAAGACACTAGAAAAGGAAAATTCTAAATTTGGACCCTGGCGCGACGTGCCATAATCGCGGACCCATATTAGAATTTGCAAAATGCCATACCCTCTTGTGGTGTGGCGTGCCACTAACTAATATTGTACTATTTTGTGATGGGAACTTTAAATAGTCGTAACTTCTGACTCAATTATCAAATTTGGGCAAATTTTATACCGATGAAAAGTTTATTAAATTTCCCACATGACAAAAATTGAAAATCTTTAAAATTACACATCAAATAACAATCATTCCATTTAGGAGATAATACTAGACATTTGTGATATGAAATTTTCTTGGAAAATTATGGTGTATTACAATACTGGAGCAAAAGTGAGTGAGTAATAAACTCTTGAAAACACTTCTTGCAAGAATCTAACAACTGGAATTTGACTTTATTCTAAGTCTATCAATTCATATGGTATTCAATAGAATAAAACCCTACAACAAACCATATGTGTTATTTAGCCAAACCCAAGAAAGTCCTGATATTAGATGGAGAAATAGGTTTGGTCCAGTTCCTTACTACTTGGATCTTTTGAGGATCAACTATAATGTCATCACTGGAAATAATATGGTCAAGGAAAGCTACTAATCTTAGCCAAAATTTGCACTTACTGAATTTGGCGAATAACTAATGAGCTCTAAGGATCTACAACACAATTCTCAAATGGTCTGCAAGATCATTCTTACTATGAGAATAGACAATAATATAATAAATGACTATGAAAAATATGTACAATTACTGCTTAAACACTGTATTCGTAAAGTCTATGAAACCTGTAGGGGCATTCGTTAAAAACTCACTACGAGAAAAACAACACAAGATAATAAATAACATAAAAAATCTAGAATTAGATATACATTACAGTACAGTTAGGATAAATTATTATACAGAAATTTGTAACTTTTCAATTACTACAGTATAAAATAATAAATCAAACAAATTAATAAGTACATCTAACGAAAAGAATAAATCATTAAAAAATATTGAAACAAAATTTAAGAAATATCCACGCACAAGAAAAAATAGATTCATTATATATATACTAAATCTATTTCATAAGTTAGTGATACCCAGAATTGAGATACCCGATTTCTACGCAAATAATCGACTCATTGGACTAGCTACGATTATACAAGAATTATCAAATAATTATACTAATGGAAACCCAATATGGAGCTATTATTAGAGAGACCATCAAATGATATATTCAAATTCAAAAGAGCTACGACAAGCAGATATCGAAGATGTTAGGCAAGGTAATTAGGTAGGCTAATCTTTGTGGATTTTGTTTTGTTTTATTTAGACTTATATATTCTGAATAATTACAAATTAAAGATTCTTTAATTTTTCTAAAAGCTTCTTTATTTTTAAATGGTCTTCTCATAATTAATTCAATAAACATAGATAAATTCTAACATATCTAACATATATCTCATATCTAACATATATCTCACTACTTTTTAAATTACTGGGCTCTGATACCATTTGTAGGGGGCTGTGGATATAGGCGGATAACTAACTTCTAAAATAGATTTAGTATATATATAATGAATCAAGTTGTTTCATATTATTTTAATAATTCTATAGGTGTTAGTTTAGTTGTTGTTGATGATGTTCCTTCTATAGGTTTATTAGTTCTTAATACTTTCTTGCTATTTTTAGTTAAATTTGAAAACCATAATTTTACTGATCCTATTAGTGTTCTTTAGGGGTTTTTCTCCATTTCCACTTTGCTAATAAACTTCTTAACATATTATTCTTCAAATAATTGTACTATAAAGTAACTAATATGAATTTATTTTATCATATCATGATTTTTCGGAATTATGAATTTAGCTATTCATAATCATAAATAAATATACCTGTTCGGGTAGTTTTGATATTTCTGAAGTTTGTTCCTCCATAGCTTTTTCCATTGAAATATGTCTAGTAGATGATATATTATTATATACAAAAACTAAATAAGAACATTTAAAATTATTGGAACAGTTTACAGATATAATAGAAAAATCGGGAATAAGTCTAAGCGAAAAGAAAGCTGAAATTATGAAAAATCAGATAGAATTCAAAATGCCGCATTCTCTATTTCTAAGATGATGATGCCGAATTTGATGTCTATCTTAGTGAAATAACTGGCACCCAAATATTGATAAAAAAAGTCATCAATTCTATGGACTGGATACTTATTCATGATTATGACTTTGTTTAACTAGTGTGAATTAACGTACATTCTTAGAGAAATATCTTTATTACACACGAACGAGACTAGAGCACCCCATGGGGAAACACTGGGCTTGATGAAACCCTTATCTAAGAGATATTTCACATGCTCTTTCAACTTATTAAACTCAACTAGATCCATTCTATAGGGTTAAATAGATATAGGTTAGGTATCTGGAAGAGATTTATTAAAAAATCAATTTCCCTTTTGGGAGGAACACCGAGAAGGTCTTTAAGGAATACATCTTGAAATTTCCTTACTACTGAAACTGGCTCGATACTTGGAGTCTCATAAACAGAGTCCTTGACTAAAACAAGATGGTACACACACCCTTTAGATATAATTTTTCTACCCTTAATATAGGAAATGATCTGACCCCTAAGCACCAGGGTACTACGCCTCCATTCAATAACTGGTTTATTGGGAACTTAAAATAGAACTACTCTTTTTTTCAGCCAACTGAGGCATACTTGAGTAGAGCTAGTCCATTCCAAGAATAACATCAATATTAGTTTTCTCTAACTCCAGTGGTCAACAGAGGTTACTTTCTAGGATACTCTGATCAGGAAGATCCTGTAAACCTACCTGGCTACAATAGAAACACCTAGTGAGTAGACACTGAGAAAGGTTCTACTAAATATTAAGAACTGACATCGAAATCAACTACTATAGAAGGAGTTAGAAAGAAGAGTGAAAATCTAAAGTCCAATAAAGCATAATTATAGAGATAAAAGACATGCAATGTACCTGTAACCATATAAGGAGAACTATCCTAATCCTGTCAAGACTAGAGTGCTTTTAATTTGTTTTGACGCTGACTGGTTGTGCTAGAAGTAGTACCCTACTAAGTCAGGTGACCAACTGTAACTACAAGATGATTAGACCGACCCTATTTGCCGGCAATTGGAAAATCTCTGACCCTATTGCCTTTGTTTCCACATCCAAAATACATATTACTATTAGCTCTACACACCCCCTGAAGATGCCTGCAAGGAGGATGATAGGATGCTATTAGAGAGTTCACAAGGTTTTCTAGAATTTGGTCAAATTAGAGAATAAAACTTGATGGGGATGTGAGGGAAACAAGGGAAAATTAGGGATTAAGTTGATGAATTGAGCGCGATCTTCTTGGGGCCGCGATTATGGTAAGTGGGAGAATTTATGCTCCTTTATTTTTCGTTGTTTAAATCTTTTATCAATTTTCACAATTTTTTTTTCAATTTCCTTTTAAGTTTTTCACACTTTCCCCTTTATCAAGATCATATAATGAACTCCATAGTGTCACAAATGCATAAGTTATTCATATGCAAAAACCAACATCTATGCTACAAAAACATAACAAAAGGATATGAGGCACTTTTTTGGCATTTGTGCGCTGCCTCCCACCTAGCGCCTTAGTTATTATTGTGGCACTACATCTTTCTTCATTAATTCTCAAGGCAGCTTCTCAAGCCCCTCCTCATTCACCTTTTAACTAGATATATCTACCACGGACACCACTTGAAGTTTCATAGTTTATTTCTTTGTCATGCATAATTTGAAAAAGACCTCATCCTCTTGCACCCTAAATTTCATTTCCCCTTTCTCTAAGTCAACAATGACTATTTCGGTTGCCAAGTAAAGAGGACAAAGGATTAGAGGTACCTACTAGTCCATTTCACAATCCAATACCACGAAGTCTACCGAATGTATAAATTTGTCCACTTTAACAAGGACATCAAACAAAATTCCTGCCAATCTTTTGATGGACTGGTCCTCCATTAAGGGTCACATAGAGGTTGATTTAGGGGAAGCCATTCCAATCTTCTTAAAGTTGACAAAAGGTATTAAGTTGATGCTCGCACCAAGGTCACATAGAACTTTTTCAAACTCATGCGTCCTGAGCTACGAGGTCATTTTTGTTTTTCTCAACCTTACTATCCATGATAGAACTATGCCTATGAGTGACCTCAATGGTGTGACCGTCAACAATATTATTTTTGGACATCAATTTTTTTATTAACTTAGCATATCTCGGTATTTCTTTGATTGCCTCAAGCAAAAGGACATTAATCGATAGATTGCTAAGTTATGCTATGGACATCCTTAATATACCACCTTCCTCTTTTTTATGCAATTCATGAGGGAATGGGGGAAGAAATTGGATTATGAGCCTTTCTTCACTTTGTGGCTTTTTAAACTCAACCACATCTTTGACATTTTCATCGATCTCTTTCTCATTTTTTTCTTTACGACATTGAGGTAATACTTCTTTTGCTTTAGTTTTGGAAATTTTCTTGCTCAGGTCTCATACAGAGGGCTCAACAAGTGTATTTCCACTCCTTATGAAAATTTCTAGGACTTGAACAACATTCTTTAGATTAACAATCATATAACACTAAAGTCTACCCCTAGGCCTAGCATTTAATAGCTTGGAGATTTTCAAACTTTGGGTCTCTAATTTCTTGATAGAGGCAAAGTGAGACACACAGTTTTTTATAGTTTTGATAAATCATAATTCAATTTATGGACCATTTTGTCCTATTCAAGATTTTTGCTATCATATACTCAACCTTGAATTTTTTAGGTTCGATGGTACTTGACTCCATGGGCTTAAATCGAGCTTGACGAGGAACATAACAGTTGTAATCATGTTACCTATCCTTTTAATTTGAATTTTGCTCGCGATCCATCCAATCTTTGATCCCTTATTTCCTTTGATAGGTATGGCAGGAACTCCAAAAGTTGTTACCCAAATACCGTATTTCCTTATCAAACTTCTTTGCTTCTTCATCATCTTCATAATACTTTGATTTTATGATGTTTACGTCTCTGCGGGAGCATCCATAACATGCTTCGTCAAGAGCTTAAGTTGGGTCATCAATCTTTCCATGTTTTTTTACCTTTCTTCATTCTACTTTCTTTGTTTATTATCAACCACTGAAAAAGTAAAGGGGATATTTGGAGTTTCGGTATCACAGGTAGGCCAACCCCAGTTTTGCTTTGGCAATTCTCATATCAATTAATACGGCATATGGTAATGTATCTTCACTAAGCATCTTCTTTGGGACCTAATGATTTGGGCATCGTCTAATTTCCCATTAAAGCTTTCCAATGCTTGAAACAATGTCTCTCTATTCATTTGCCAAAAATTCACAATGTCTTCCCATTTTTGAAGTATTATAGATGGTGGGAAGTATCTATCATGAAAATTTGTAGTAAGCTTATCCCAACATGTAATTAAGCTAGGTGGAAGTGAGCAAAGCCATAAAACTGCCCTGCCCATTAGTGAGAATATGAAGTGGCAAAGTTGGATGTATTCTTTATTAATGTGTGCTATATTCAATGGCACACACACTTCCATAAAATTCGTTAAATGGACATTTGGGTCCTCAAAATCTTGACCCCCATACAATCTTTTCATTTGCAATATGTGAAGCATGACACTAGTCACATGGAAGACTCAATTCCTATTGGTTGGTGGGATACAAGTTGCTTTTTTTTTACCTGCTTCATTAGTTGGCACTCATCATCTAGGGGCCCATATTTCTTGCGTTATAACTCATTGATCTGTTAACACCTTAATCATATACAAAAAATCAAAAACAACAAAAAAGGTAAACTACACCACCTTAGATATTCCTATTTAAGAATCACACTGCACTAGTGAAATCTATACTCCACTCCCTGGTAATGATGCCATTTCGATCATGCTCAACTCACTCCCATGTTTGAGTGGTGAGGTAGTTGTTAAACCTAACTTATGTTGTGGTCGAATCCATAAAGATTAAATTTTAAATTATAAATCATTTGGGTATACTAATTAGTAATAGGTTACCCAAAATGCTAAAAAACACAACACGTTTAATAAAGTAGGGGTAATTGGTTTGATCTTTATTTGCAACAATCTTTGGTTACCAACACACTAATTAAGCACTTTTGATTCAAAATCAAGATTTGAGAAAATCATGGGATTATGTCTACCTAATGGTAAGGAGTCATGGGTTGTTGAGAGTCTACCATGAAAGTTAGTTTTTAAGTAAAAGATATACTAGGTCGAAGGAATTTGTTGTTAGTCATTAAACAAAATGATATGGATTTAACCCGTTGGATCTTTCGAGCACCTAACAAGTTTGCAATTTGTAATCACCAATAACCTCAATCAAGTATCGCTATTGTTAGGATGATGTTCTTAACATGATTTATACCCCAATTACACCCATTTCTAAGATTGTAAAAGGTAGTAAACCATTGGCACAATTTTCCACCATTGCCTTGTCCCCCTATAATCCTTTTTCAAGGATGTTATAGGTTACCATATGTTCACCTTCATCCCTATTTCAAAGATAATAAAGGGTTTTCAGAGTTTAGGGCTTTCACTTATCAAATCCATTTGGAGATTTGGGGTTTTACCCATAAATTCAAACTGATTAACACAAATAATAGAGGAATCCATACTTAACAACTAAAAATCATGCACACACCACAACGCCCATACACAATTACACTTTAGTTTAACATAATCCCAAGATTAAATTACTTAGCTGCTAATGAAGAAAGTTAAGAATAATATACCATAAGGGTTATCCAAAGCATTTATTCTTCACAAAACACTAAGAATTTAGCACTCCAAAATTAGTTAAAACCTTGCCCAATTAGGGTTTTGTCTTGAAAGTCAAAAATATCTATGAGGTAAGCAATATCTAAAGAAGAAATAGTTTTTTCCTGTATAAGGTTTAGGATTCATCAAAGAGAAATTACAAAACATACCTGGGACATATTCTCGCGTAAACGCGATCATTTGAGGTTGTCCGCGGTCAAGGCCAACGCGATTGTGGTTGTATTTTTGGATTACACTTTCCTAATCATCTTAGATAAATCATGACTGTGGATTAAGGAACTCGATTATGGTAACTGAGGCTGAACTATTCTAGGTCTTCAACTACACTTCTTTTGCTTACATTTGATCTCTTTTATCTATAATGCATAACCTTTCATCCTATAAACTATATACCTGTAAAATATGGATATTAGTGCATTTAAATCTTGATGATGCCTTATTTTCTTATACAAAACATGCTAGTGTGCACCAATATTTGGTGGAAATGAGTTATAAAATCACCACTCATCAGAGATTGCTTTAGTTATGACTGCGTTTCCTGTGCCAGATCACTTTTGTAGACTTATGCTGCTTAAACAATAATCACTTAGGCAGACAATTGGTCACTTTAGAGGCACTTTGGATAGTTAATTCCCCTATTTAACCAAAAATTCCCATATATTTTCTTTCCTATTTTCCACTATAAAGAACTGGATAAGAAGGAAAGAGTGGGGAATAATCCATTAAGACTAAGGTATTTTAGAGTAACAGTATTTGGTCATTTCCCATTATTTTTGTCCTCCATTTCCATCCTATTTCATTGTAAATTATTAGAAATTAGTAATTTAAATCTATAGGTGATAGTGTTATATTTGGTCCTCTATTTATATACCAATTATTCTCAACTTTTGAGCATACATTCTTAATCCTTTGAGGGACCTTGTGATAAATTAAATTTTTATTCTATTTACCGGCCCCATCAGATTATTCTTGATCCAAATTATTATATGACCATTTATATAGTAGTATGGGTCTTGTTTTATTGTTAATGATGTGTAGATACTATATTATGCCAGGCAGTATTTTGGGATCTTAGAGAAAACACAAGTGATTTTAGATGACTCAAGGATTGTGATTAGGAATCGATGTAGGCTTCATCCAATTCTTCTTTATGATACAACTTATGGTATATATTACATTCTAATTATAGATGGTATGATCTTATTATTGGTAGAAGACTATGAGTTAGCCTAATTTATGTATTTGGGGATAGAAGGCTAAATTGACTCTTAAATGAAATGCTTATTATGACTATTGGATCCTATCACCTAGAACATAAGCATATTGACTATAGTTGTTGCTAAGTATCCTTTAGATAAAGCTTTACTATTGTACTAGGATGATGGTATTATGTTTTCTACAGTTTAAGTATAATTATTATTCTAGTTAAACACTCATGGGTCTGAGGTTGTTGTTACAATATCAAGTGGACTCCACGTAAGTAATCAATACTTATACATGATTTGGATCTAGTCTACTGATTCCACGACAAGTATGATTGTAATTTTTGATACTGGTGATGTCATGAATACTTTTACATGCATTAATGCTCATATAGTGGTGTGATTCATACAAAAATAATTATTTTACTACTATCTTATAAAAGGGGGATTTATACAAAATTTTCACTTACCTGAGTTCCTTTTTAATGGAAATAATACCACCTTATTAATGATTATTTATCTTTTAGAACCAATAATAATTTTTGGAAAGTATACCAAGATTGAGTTTTATGCATGGTTTATCCACTACTTTACCACAATCATTACTTCAATCTTAAGAGATTCTAACATTTTCTACTTTATTATGATGATTTAGTTTTAAAGTTTGATCTTGTTTAATACATTTATAGACTTATACTTCTTATCCATGGTTTTAGTCTATGCTGTTATTATATAGATACATCCACTGGTATTGGATAAATTAGATTAGTGATGAAGATAATTGAAAATATTTGATCAAGGCTAGGTTAGTGTATACAAACATTCTCAAATTCCCCTAGGGTTCCCTTAATCTATGAGTCATAGTGCCAAGGAAGAGAGGTCGTTAGAGCTCCTGCCTTTTTGAGTCATCGAGTTGGAGGAGAGTATACACTTGGTACATTATGGCATTTGGATAAGTTATGGCATTATTGATTTAGTTTGAATTCATTAATATATATGCATTTCCATCACTAGTATGTTTTTTGTGCTTAAAGTTATCATCATTATGAGGGGTTGCATATGTATTGACTATGATTGTGTTTTGCCAATTGTTGAATGAACCTTCTGGGATTATGGGGCCTTATTTAGGTTATTTTTTCTAGAATAGTAAGTTACTTTGTTGTTACTACTATGGTTAGTTCATGGAAGGTTTATTATGGATAGATATTAAGGTTTGTGGTATGATTCTGATTTCTTTTCTTTTTATTATAAATCTCTTTACATATAGTCTATTCATGTTTAGACATTTTTACTATGGCCCTAGAACCTGCTAGCATTTGTTTTTCTTTTTTAATCAAATTTTCAGATGAGGCTATGTTTGCTACATTAGGTTGTTACCTTAGAGTAGTCAGGTATACCTATACATATATATATATATATTATCTGGCTAATATATTACCATATATTCTACTTTCTGTTGTCTACTCATACTGTATATGCAATCCCTAGTCTTCTACACTACTTTAATCCTTTTTCTACCCTTTATTTGTATATTTTCTATTGATATATAGTTGAAACACTCTGGCTTCTACAGCTTATAAGTTTCTCATGTCTTAAGATTTTTTAGCATCGTACGACTCACTATGCTAGTCATACGGTAAGGGTACAGGAAAGGTGACCAAATCATATATTTTTTAGTATGTGGTGGGTGATTTTATGATGTGTATGGATTGGTGATGATGAGTCATACATTGAGGTAGGAGTGGTAAAGTCTAAGTCGTATGTTAAACAGTGTGGCTAACCAGTTTAAGGGTACGAGTTGTATGTTATTGATACAATTTGGGCAAGAGGAGTTTTATGATGGAATTTATGTGAAGTACAGCCTTCTAATCAAGGTACTAGTAAAGGATACCACTCCTATGATGTGGGTACAAATGAGAGGTCCAAATTGTACCCTCTTACGGTGATTCTTATAGTTTGAGTTGGCATATTTTGGATATTTCACCTCATAACATCTTTTGATCCATCCACTTAAAACCCTTTTGGAACTTCATTTACCCTAATATTCTCAATTAACCATACTTTAAACACACGTAAATAAGTCTCAATATTTTGGTTCAAGGTCTAGGGTTTTCTCAAGGTGACTCAATTTTGGGCTTTCAAATGTAAATTTGTTCGACTTATTTGGTATTTAAGACATTTTAATACTCCCTCGTTGTTAGTTAAAAATAAAACCATGTTTTACTTAATGGTTTCATGGCATTTTTGTAAGTTTATGTTGGTTTTTAAATATTTATTGGGTGGTTTTGATTACTATTTGTTGGATAATGTTTTACCATATTATGTTTATGGTTTTTCATCTTATAATTTTTGTTTGAACTTGTAGTTTATTGGGAATGGTCAATTGGTTCTTGGTTTTTTATTTATGAATCTATATTCCCTCAATAATTTGTTAAAATACGAATGAGAATGTTCTTGTCACATACTTTGACTTTTTTTTCAAAACCTTGCATTGCATAACATAGTAATGGAACCTAAATTGTTTTTATTAAATTAAATTATTTTGAAATGACTTTATAGCCATGGTTTTGACTAATTGGAAATCCTATGGGGTACATGGGTATCCTTTAAGTATTGGTTGTTGACATTTCTTGCAAGCTATCCCTTGGTTTTAAATACATGCTAAACTTGATCCCCTTTCTCGACATGGTATATATGTATGTATGCAATTGCACATAATTATTCATTTTTGTTTGGATAATGGCATTACCTTTTACTTATTCCTGAGTTAATGCTAGACTTTACCCGCTAACCCATCTAAAGGCACTTTACTCCCATGTGATGCTGGAATTGGCCATATTCTTCCTCCTGCTCAATGATTAGATTCAGGGACAACATTTATGTCTGATTGAAGTAGTGAGCTTCCATACTCTGGAAGACTTTATTTCATATTATAAAATTCTCTACATAGCAAATACATGGAAGGCATAGCACATGTAGAGATGATTATACAACAATTAATCAACATGATTCATCTCTAATTTCATCATCCTATGGTTTATTCATAGGTTCACATGAATATACATCTATACAAATCAATTCCAGATAAAATTGATCACCCTACATGGATTTGAATTCAATTGATCTTTCTTAACATAAAAAAACTAACCCAACATGAAATTAATAAAGAAATCCATAAACTGAAACTTAGAAAAAAGATCCTTGGATTTCATGGACCATAGGAGTCCATGAATGAACACTACGCATACCTTAGTTCATGATTTCATCGAGATTGATGGAGAAATATTCTTGGAATTGGATCTTCTATGAAAACCCTAGCTTTTCATTAAGACATTTTGAGAGAAGAGAGTGTATTTTGGGTGAAGAGTTGTTGAATCATATGTTAAAGGGATTAAATAAGTGTGGGAAGTTAACCCTTTTAACCCTGGATGCGTCATTTAATTTTAGTAAAAATTTCCCAAACTGAACCCTAGCGTTATGCGGCACTGTCGCACCGTGTCACTGGAATTTATGTATTGGGAAATGAGCAATGGTTCGATATGGAGCCATCGCGTTGCCCCTTCTTTTGTAACCTAGAACTTTGGCGCAATGCGGAGGAAATCGCAATAAGACTCTGGAATAAAGGACAATTCTGAATTTGATCCCTGGAGGGACACACCACAATTGCGTATCCATACTGGAATTTGCCAAATGCTATTTACTCTGGTGCCGTGGCGCGCCACTAACTAATATGGCACTGTTTTACGATGGAAACTTAAAAAATCGTAACTTCTGACTCAATTGTCAGATTTGGGAGAATCTTATATCGATGGAAAGATTATTGAATTTCCCACATGATGAAAATTGAAAATATTGAAAATTTCTCATGGAATAAACATTATTTAGTTTAGAAGCTAATACTAGATATTCTTGAGATAAAATTATCTAGGAAAAGTACGGGGTATTACAATATCTCCCCCTAGAGAACATTTATCCTCGAATGAGATTGACTGGGAGGGGACAAAAGACAATTGACATACATACCAAACATAAATAACTGGAACGTCAAGTCACAACTAACATGACTGACAAAATGAAAATATAATACTGAACATGCATATCTGATGCATGTGTAACTAATTCATGAATGCATGACTGAGTTTTTTGAAGAACTAAGATTCTCACGATGAGAATGCTTATCTAATGCATAATTACATAACTGAACTGATACATTAGCACATGACTTAATATGCAATGGTTCTTGATACCAAGTTTATAATGGGAACATAACCTTGAAACTGCATACCAACTTTGTGATGAACATTGAACATGAAACTGAATAAGCTTTGGGAGAACTATTACCTTGATCTTTAGTTGAGTTGGCGAAGAAGAGGTGACGATACTTAGTACGCTTGTCTGCCTCTGCTTCCAAAGTATCTCCCTCCACGGACTGATTTTGCCAAAGAACCTTAACTATAGGGACTTCTTTGTTGCTTAATCTACGAGTTTGATACTCTAAGATTTTGACTGGAATCTCTTCATAAGAAAGAGTGTTCAGAACATTAAAGATCTAAATAGGGAATTTAATGTTGTGTAAATGTTGTGTTGACTAGGGTATTGGTCTATTAAAACTAAATGAGATAAGATATTATTGCAATGCATGTGAGTACATAGTAAATGATAGGTAAAGGCCTTGTTGACCGTATATTTTGTCCTTATTTCTGTGAATGCTTAGTAAATGCTCGGCAAGAATCTTTTTAATCATGTAATATATTAGTTTATGACTTTAGATGGCGTGATGGCCTAATAAGTATGAATGGTTGATAAAAGGTATTGTAACGATATTGTTAGCCGTTTAATTAATTAAATTATGACCATGTTAGTTTGATGGCTAAGAAAGGGGTTCAATCCCTTAAACATGAACTTGAATTATGAGTAAAACTAAAATGTTGTATAGAAATACTAATGAGGAATGATTTTTTTTATAATGGTCTTGATAACCACTGAATGAATTAAATAATTGTTGCATTAAGGAATTATCCTTTTAAGTGTTCAATCAATAAATAGTCCAATAAATACCTTATGGCCCCATGTGCTTATGTTTTGGATAAAAGGTTCAAGTCCTCAATTATTTAAATGAAATGTATAGATGTTAAGGCATGAACTAAAGGGGTTAAGAGTTCAAATGTCGACTAATAATGGCAATGAAATTGCTTTTGGTTAAAGTCCCTCTCCCTATGAAACGACTAGTGGTTCGAGTCCCTAGTCAAATAAAATCGCAAGTGTTTTGAGTCCCACACACAAGGAAATGACTAGTGGTTCGATTCCCTATTCCAATGAAATGCTATGTTGGTGGAGTCCCTTTTCCAATGAAATGAATAGTTGTTCGAGTCCCTAGTCCAATGAAATGGCTGCTGTTCGAGTCCCTTTCACAATGAAATGACAATTGTTTTGAGTCCTTAATCTCATGAAATAGTTTGTGGTTCGAGTCCCTTGCCTAATGATTCAGTTAAATTATGTAAATTGGTTGAGTTGGTTTGTGGTATGGATCCCTTTGACTAGTATAACGAAGAAGTTTAAGGTTTTAAAATTTATAAGTTAAAAGGTTTAAGGCTCTTTACTCCTTTTCTCGTTTATGAATGATATAAGATTGATTGTTATGACTCTTTCTATGATATGACATGATATATAAATATATGTATATGTATCTTCATATATGCCTATACTAATATAAATGTGTCTAGATATGATGTTTTGACTTGGATTGTACAAATGCACTATTTTACCCTTATCCTCGAGATACATGCAAGTGCTCCAACCGCTAGCTATCTTCGGATGCTATGTCCCCGTATGACATAGGAGCTTGAGTTTCTTATTCATTTTCTATACAGTAACTAAGTGTTCTAGTGGTTCGGGCGTTGATATTTAAGTGGCAAGCTTCCATTCTATAGAGGGCATACATTTCATAATTTTTTACTTTAATTTATTGACTTGTATAGGCTTTGTATTTGGCTATTGTTGGGGCATATCCCTTCATATTCTTGACATTAATTTGTAGAGGCCTTATGGATAACTGTGGACTCGGGTATATTTGCTAGATTTTTGTCATTAATGAAATGTTAGACATAGTTTAAGTATTGACTATTAGCTTTATTTGCTGCTACTTTAATATTATGTTGAAGTTCATTCCACACTTATGAATAGAAAGATAGTTAGCTTGGGCTGACCGGGTGATCTACTATACATGTTGGTCTTGAGATATCCATACAACATAGCCTAGTTTTGGGGAATGTCAAGTTCGTATTAGAGCGTAGGTTCATTTTAAGTTGGGATCCCACAAAGCCATGTCAAATAGAGTCTCTTTTATAGGTTTGTTGTTCACCACAATAACAAAAGAAGGGCTACGAGACATTTAGAAATTTTTCCATTTCTTATGTTTCAATGTTAATCTTTATAGCATCTAAGGTCTTGAATTCCTCTGATTTTTTCTTTCTTATCTTTCATATTATGTATAATAAATATATAATGTTTAGGGGAGATCTTCTATCTTAATTGAGGGAAATATGGACAAAGCTCATCAAATTTCTTTAATTCAAACCCGATCAAGGGTCGTGGCATTTGACTATCCTTGAAGGATTCTACATCTTCTCACTAACCCAAGTTTTAGGGGTGATACTTCTCCTCAATCACCTCAAAATGTTGGATTTCATCACCTCTTTCCTCTATTGGCTCAGGTTGGGGGAAAGTGTACAAGGAGAAAATATTAGGTGGATCCTAGCTTCCATACCGCGACTAGTGCTCCCTACTCAAACACATTAGGATATGGTCATTATAAAATTGGTAAAGTTCATAGGGCATAAGGTTCCCAACTTCGTTTCAAAGGGGCCTAATCCTCACTCACTGATCCTTCTTGTTGGTTTTAGGGTCGATCAAAGCCTAGTTATTATATTGAAGAAAACAATTGGTGTTATAAATATGGTCAATTGGGTCACGTGTAATGGGAGTTTCCAAAAATGATTGTTGCTTGGGAAATAAGGGTTCTAGTTTCCTCTTCTCTAGAACTTGCACCTAGAGCTTCCTCTTTTAGTTCTGACATTTATCTGGACCGTCTTAATTCTCTTACTATCCCTCGAGAGCTCAAGGAACCTTTTGTTTCTTGCACAGGTATGTTGAAACATTTTTCTTGCAATATATAATATTTAATTAACCTATGTTCTGCTCTTTCTTATATGACCTTATATATCTTGGTTTTTGGTCCTAAGAGTCTTTCAGTTCCAATTTTTTTATTCTACACCAGTAGAAGACTTTAATTTTTAAGAGGGTCTATAAAGGTTATGTGGTATCTATTAGTAGTAGAAAAGCTCTTATAGACTTGATAGAGTTGGGCGTCATTTATTTTGATGTTGTCAGGAGAATGGATTGGTTACACTCGTGTTATGCCTCCTTAGATTTTTTGTCCCTTAGGGTCATGTTTATATTCCCTAATGAGCCAATCATTGCAAGGGAAGGTGGTTATTTTGTGCTTAGGGAGAGGTTCAATATGTATCTAACAGTCCATAGGTTAATGCCAAAGGGGGGTTTGCATCATTTGGTCCGTGTTAATGGTTCAAACTAGGAAGTTTCTACCCTAGATCCCATTCTCGTGGTCATAAGTTTCTAGAAATTTTCCTTAGTGATCCTTTCGGTATTCCTCATGATAGGGATATTAATTTTGGGGTTCATCTTGTTATGGAAATTCGTCATAGTTTGTGTCCTTAAAGTGCTCCTATGTTGTTCGTGCATAAGAAGGATTGCTTTCTTTGTATGTGCACTGATTATTGTCCATAAGACAAAGTGATAATAAGAAATAAGTATGCTCTCCCTATAATCGATCATTTGTTTGATCAAATTAAAGGTATGATGTGTTCCTTTAAAAATTATCATAGGTTGTGTTATCATCAATATAAGGCTGGGGAAGCGGGTATCACTAAGGTCGCCTTTAGAACTAGGTATGGTCACTATGACTTACTATTTATGTCCTTTAGATTGACCAATAACCCCGTGGAATTCTTTGACTTGATAAATAGGGAGGTTGAATATGGTATTGGTCTCGTTCAGGATATTTGTCCAACTCTTATTCCTCTTTTATAGAATCTTTTTAGTATAGGAAAACCAAGTGTCCTTATTGTACCTCCCAGGTGATACCCATTCAAGCGGAGTTTTGTGCTTATTGGCGTAATGGGAGGAAGGTCAAAGATTGATCCTAAATTTTCTTCAAGTAGTTGTCCCCAAAGAAAGGTTGGGTTGCATACTCTAGTGATTCTCTCCTATCTCAGTTAAGGGGGATCTCTACTAGTATGGAATGCATTCTATTAACATTTACCCCTAAGGTTCATATCATGTATATGTTTTGTTCCCTGAATATCAGTCTTGACCTTATATTATGTTACCAATCGCATATGTGGTGGTGTGTCATGTGGTTTCTAGTCCTATGGACTTCTCCTTTGGTATGTTATGTCTAGATGGGTCTCACTTATGACCTAGGTAGTTGCTATTAAACCCTTCTTGCGTATGGTGTCTTGTCTTTTATGGGGATCTTTTCTTGAGTGACATATGTGGTTTCTTTGCTTTAGCGCCTTCGTGACCCTTCTTACATTGGGGTGATAGTGGCTTAGGGAACATGGTGATATTTTCAAATAGAAAAATATAGAAGTCCCTATGTCGGGGAGATTCTAGGGAGACTTCTTGAACAAAGGTTTTGGAAAAGAGTGGATGATGAAAACCTTCATAAAAATAATAAAGGTAGCTAGTTCTTGGGAAAGATAGATCATAACATCGATATAAAGCAGTAGGCTTAAGTGTTGTGGTTAGTAGATATAACAATAGTCGTGTTGGGATCTTAAGAGGTTTAGGAAGGCATGTGTATGAATGTTTTTATGGCATAGTGATGTTATAGTCAAGTATTTTCAATCCTATATTGGTGATTTTCGCTATAAAAGTTTATTATAGTTTTCCTATGTCTTCTGCTTGTGGTTTTCATATGATAATGGTAATGGAGCAGAGTAGTGTTCGGGATCGATCTAAGGAATATAGCCTGATGGCTTATGATAACTCCATCAATGTTTTGGATAGGCCTTAATATTAAAGTAGTGTATGGGTAGAATCAGGCTCGTAGTGGTGTCTCTCTGGGAAGCTCTAAGTTGTATCAGACTTGCTCTCTAGTATTGGTATGTCCAGCTTTTAAGGCATTGTATGGTAGGAGGTGTCGATTGTTATTGGGTGGTACAAAGCTTGCGAGGGTAAGTTGTATCGCCCCGATCTAGTTCAATAAGACTTCATAAAGGTTAAAATGGTTTGTGAGAGGTTGAAAACCAATCAAAGTCGCCAAAAGTCCTATGGGGATGTGAGGCAAAGAGATTAAGAGTTTAGTGTTGGTGATTGGGTATTCTTGAAAAGGTCTCACAAGTAGGGAGTGAGCGATTTAGTAAAAAGAGGAAGCTTAGTGTATGTTATGTTTGTGCCAATTTGATTTTTAAAAGGATTGACAATGTTGCCCATGAGTTGGAGTTTCCTTCTGGATTGAACTCCATTTCCCGATTTTCCATATGTCTATTTATCAAAGATATGTAGGTGACCCTTCCTTGGTTATTCCCTTGGAGGATGCTGGCATTTTTTACTCTTTTTTCTATGAGTAGATCCCTATGAGGAACTTGGATTGATAAATTTACCATTTTCGAAAGAAAGAAATGGCTTCAGTGAATGTTTTATGGAGGAACGAATAGTCCTAGGAAATAACTTGGGAGGTGGAGGAGGACATGAAGTCCAAGTATCCTCACTCATTTCTTGTTCTAGAAACTCATGATCAAGGTATTTGTTAATCTTCTTGATTTGATGTGTGTTATTTATAGATAATGGGTTCAAGTCCTTAAGCTTCGAATCGATCAAGTGTTTTGATAAATGATGGGTTTGAATCCTAAAGACAATAAAATGAATAGTTAATTAATGATGATTATGATAAATATTATATCCTTGTGTTATGCTTTGTTCTAACTTGTGTAGAGGTTGCTTACATTTGTGATAATGTGTTAAATTGTGTTTATCCTTGCTTTACTCATCATTCATGGATGAATGATCTATGTGGGGGAGAATTGGAACACCTAGGTTTAGAACCATGGGAAAAATTCTTCATTCGATGTCAATAGGCTAGGTAGGACTAAGGGAATGAGTTGTTCCCCTTGGATATGATTTGTATCCTCCTTCCCTACCACTCCCATACCCTAGGGAGTGTGGTGAGGGTTAATCACTTTCCTAGGAATGAGTGAGCCACCCTCTAATCATACTAATGTGTATGAGTCATACACAACACAACTATATAAAGTATTTCTTGATAAAAAAATGGACTATTTTTTGTATAAGTTAATTTTATGAGTTACTGCATGAGTTGTATCCTTTGTATATGACTTAATGATTGGTATTACTATCCTTACTAGTATGGATGATCTATAAAAATCTTAGGGTATGAGTTAGGGGACTACTCGTACCCTAAGGTATGGTTCTTTTAAGTTAGTCGTACCCAATGATGGGCTCATTTTAAAGATTTTAGTTGAGGACCTTATTGTCATTTCAACACCAAAAACCATATGATCCCTCACTATATAAGTGTTTGTAGCCTCCTAAACATCTATTTTGATGGATCAATCTAGATGAGTTATCTTCCCACGAAAGTACTTTCAATTAAATCACATAAAATATGGTTTAAATCTATGTGAGTACTTAGTAAATGATTGGTAAAGGACTTGTTGACCATGTATTGAGTCATGATGAATGTGAATGCTTGGTAAATGATTGGTAAGAATCTTATTATTGATGTAATAGATAAATTTATGACTTTAGATTGTCTGATGTCCTTATAAGTATGAATAGTTGATAAATGATTGTAATGAAGTTGTTAGCCATGTAATTAGGAAAATTATGACCATGTTTGTTTTATGACAAAGAAAGGGGTTCAATACCCTAAAAATGATGTTAACTTATGTGTAGAACTAAAGTGTGGTATCAAAATACTAATGAAGAATGATTGGTTAGGTAAGGGTGTTGATGACCACCAAACGAATTGACTGATGATTTGAGTTAAGGCATTGGCTTAATAAAGCGTTCAATCGATAAATGTTGCCATGAAAACATTATGGTCCCATGTGGTTGTGTTTTGGATAAATGGTTCGAGTCCTTAAGTGTTGAAATGAATTGTATGGATGTTAAGGCATGAACTAAAGGGGTTAATAGCTCAAATGTCGAATAACAATGGCAATGACATGGCTGATTGTTAAAGACCCTAAATGAATAAAATAACTAATGGTTCGAGTCCCTAGGCCAATGAAATGGCTTGTGGTTTGAGTACCTCGCCAAATGAAATGACTAGTGATTTGAGTCCCTAACCGAATAAAATGAATGGTGGTTCAAGTTAATCATACAATGAAATGACTAGTGGTTGGAGTCCCTAGTCTAAAGATATATCTTGTGGTTTAATTCCCTTTCCCAATGAAATAACTAGAGGTTCAAGTCCCTAGTGCAATGAAATGGCTTGTTGTTGGAGTCCTTTGTCCATTGAAATGACTAGTTATTCGAGTCTCTAGTCTAATTAAATGGATTTTTGTTCGAGTCCCTTAGCTTATTATATGGATTATGGTTTGATTCCCTTCCATAATGAGTCGGTTTAATTAGCTAAATTAGTCGAGTTTGTTTGAGGTTTGGATCCCCTTGACTTGTTTAACGAAGAAGTTTAAGGTTATAAATTTATAAGGTGAAAAGTTAAAAGTTCTTTACTCCTTGTATCATGCATGAATGATCTAAGATTGATTACTATGACTCTTTTCATGCCTTGTTATACTATAAAAATATATGTATATGTATCTTCATATAAGCCTATACTAATGTAAATGTGATTGCCTATCATAGTTTGACATGGATTGAACAACTATTTTACCCTTATACTCGAAATATATGCTAGCTCTCCAACTACTAACCGTCTTCGGATGCTATGTCCCTATGTGACATATGGCCCAAAGATTCCTCTTCCTCTTCGACATAGTATCTAGGTGTTGGAGTTGTTCAGGCATTGACATTAAAGTGGTGAGCTTCTATTCAATAGAGAGCATACATTTCATAGTCTTTTACTGTAAATCATAGACTTGCATAGACTTGGTATTTATCTATTTTTGTGGGCAATCCCGACATAATGCTGACATTAGTTGTTAGAGGCATTGTGGATGACTGTGGACTTTGGTATATTGGCTAGATTGTTATTGTTATGAAATTTTAGATATTGTGTAAGTATTGACAATTAGCTTTATTTTTTGCTACTTTTATTTTAGGTCAGAGTTTATTTGACACTAAAGAATTGAATAGATGGTTAAGTTGGGTTGATGGGGTGATCTTGGATCAAATTTGGGCTTGAGATGCCTGCACGACATGACTAAGTTTTAGGGCATGTCAGTTTGCGTATTGGGGGTGGTCTCTAGTCCCGGTTAGGGTTGAGGCACCCCAATTGATTACTCTAAGGTTTGGGTTGAGACAGATTGGTACCAAAGCCCTAGGTTCATGGTAAATTGGGAGTCCACAAAGATGTGTCTAGTAGAGTCTTTTTTAAGGGTGTGTAGGACCATACTCATAAATGAGTGGCTACAAGGCATTTAGGAATGTATATCATTCTTGTGATTTATTGTCGAGAGGTAGAGTCTGATGTCCTGAATGCTCCGCTAGTTCCTATTTATTTTCTTTTCTTATCATGCCTCAAGGATCTAATGTACACATAAAGTTCTCCATAACATCTAGGGACAATGTTGATAGGACATACACTACACATGGGATCCATACCCGATCTAGGGGTCCATTTCTTTATTGTCCTCTTGGAGTTCCACTGGTTCCTCTAGTCCATCTCAAACTCCTCAAGCTGAAGTGACGAATGCTGAGTTTTGTTAGTTTATTCATATGTTGGAATAGTTTGTAGCTACTAATATAAGTGTGGCATTCCTGTTGCTTTATCTTCTAAGGCCATAAGGGTTGGCAGATTCAGCAGATTGAATCATCTGACCTTTTCAGATGCTAAGGTTAAGGATGATCCTCAAAGTTTTTTAGATGAGATGCAAAAGATCTTTCATGTAATCCATGCCACGAATGTTAAGGACATGGAGTTTGTCATCTACCAACTAAAGAATGTGGCATTCCAATAGTATTAGGAATGGGAAAAGTAAAGTGGTGATGATGCTAATTTATCTTCGTGGGAAGATTTTTCTAATGCTTTTTTGCAATGCTTTTTTTCTTAGGAAAGTTGAGGGATGTAAAAGAAGAAAAGTTCGTTAATATGAAATATGGAAAGATATCAGTTAATGATTATGCCGTGAAGTTTCATCAATCATCACGGTGTACTCCGAAGTTGATTTTAGGTATGAGGGAGAGGCTGAGGAAGTTCACTTTAGGTTTGTCCTGACACTTGATTTTGGAAAGAAAAGATGCCTTGATAATCCAAGATATGGAAATGTCAAGTTTGTTGTGTATATGCTATAGGTGGAGGAAGAAAAGAATAAGTCTTAGATATGGGAGAAGTAGTGTAAGAAGTTTAGGTTCTATGAGGAGGGTGGTGGAAAACAACATAGTTGCAGGGATGGTGGTAAGTTTCCTAGAAAGAAGTAGGGAAATTCTGATCTTACTCGATGGCTAGTGCTCCTTACCAAAAGCCATCAGGTGATTGTAGTTTCTGTAGTGGACATAACTTTAGGGCACAGGGTGCCTAATTTTATGCTAGTAAGGCTCAGTTAACTCCATTATATCCTTCATGTAGATTCTATGGTCGCTTGCATTGTGGTTTCTATAATGAGGAAAGGGATAGGTATTTTAACTGTAGTCATCAAGGATATATGCTTAGAAACTATTATGTTGGTGAGGTTGTGATGAGTGGTGAGTTTACCATGCAATTAAACTCATCATTCATGCACATTACCTTGTTATGGATAAATAAATGAGATATAATTTCAATTAAGTGCACTAATATCCACTTCTTGCGGGCAAAAAGATAAAGGGTTGGAAAGATGTTGATTGAAGCTCAAATGGGAGCAAGAAAGTGCAGTTGAAGACCTGAAATAGAAGAGCCTCAGGTACTCTAGTTACGAACTGCTGACCGTGGTCAAGGAAGTCAAGGATGGTCACTCAAACATGGTCACAAAGTTAAACCGCGGTCGTGTGGGCGCGTTCGAAGCCAGACCAGCACGATTGTGGCCTAGCAGAGGATTTCATCCCAAGGGTAAAATTATAATTGCATGTACGAATCTGAATTTGTTAAAAAAGACTCAAACCCTAGCATTATAGAGAACTCCATCTTCTCTAATTTTCTAGGTTTTAGCTTTAGTGTGGTTTATAGCCTGTATTTTTTGGGGGAAGAAAATATTGTATAAATTTTGGGTGAAGAATACATTGGACACTTTCTAAGTAGAAGATTTGCTCACTTTCCTTATTGATATTCTGGGACAACCTAGTTTGAAGTAACATTCCCTTAAATATTTAAAAACTCAATTCAATGGAGATTATGGGAATATTTATGCTTATTTGTCTTATGTGTAGCTAAATCTCCCTCTTGGGGTTATGTATGAATAGGTGTCTAAGTATGTGTGAGTTGTTATGGTTAGCATCTATATGGCAATTCAGCTTTTTAGGTTTTATTATTTCTATGCTATTATGGTTGGGATTTTATTGGTGAAAGCTCCAAATACCCACATGGGTTTGATGAGTTAAAGCTCCAAGCCCTAGAAAGACCAACTCTATTTTTGAAAGAAGGGTTTTGGGTGAAGTTTAGGAATTCATATCTTACTCGGAAGAGCGATGTGGAGACCAAAGAAATGATACACAATCATATAAGTAGTTTACTATATTTTTACTATCTTAGACATAAGGGTGAATTTGAGGTTTGCTACACCTTGGGTATTATCCTAGAAATAGGGATGCCTAGATTGAGGTTGTGGTTACTAATCGTTGAACACACCTATTAGGTATTCGAAAGAATCAATGGGTAAAAGTTTGGTGTTTTGTTGAAAAACTAACATCAAACTATATAACCAAACCTACCTATATGTAATTTAGTAAATTTATGTTGATTTATCATACCCACATTTCACTCTCTTAGTAGTGCATAATCGCAAGATCCGTATTTAATTGTTAAAGCTCTAATTATTCAAAACCCCAAATTTATACTATAAAAACCCAAAAAAAAAACATTACTGTAGGAACCTATCCTCAATTTTATCTTTTTGTACCATTAGTTTGAATTCAACTTGTATTTATCATTTTGAATTACTTTGATCGCTACTCACATTGTTCCTCGTGGATTCGACCCCGACTCCAAAGTTGGGTAACTATATTAACGTTGAACACCTTGCACTTAAAATGACGTGTAAGTTGACTGTTATTAAAAATATCCCCGTTGCTAGGGAACAATTTGGCGTATTAAGATAGTTTTAAATTTTAGTTACTTGCTTGAATTTAAGCTTGTAAATATTTGTTTTTGATTCTTCTTTTGTAGGTAGATTTTTAGCTTATTTTGTTTTATTTTTATTTTTATTTTCACTATGGCATCTTCCGACAAATACGATGTTGCTAGTTGGAATTCCTATCTTTACGATCTATGTCCATCTTATTATGAACCACACTTCATAAGAGATTGTAACTATGCTTCCTCGAGAGAGATGGATGCACCATCTAAATCCTATAGGGAGTATAGGTAGTCTTTATGTAGTGGTCAAGTTGGACATTGGAGTGATTATCCACGTGCCCCCTAATTATACTAACCTAATTTGTAGTTATTTAAATGAGTTTAATAGGTCTTCTAATGAAGAGGAGAACGAGAAACATACCCAATCCACCAGTCTTAGAGCAACGCTTCAAACTATTTTGGATCAGGTAGATGCAATGGGGGAGAATATGCAAGCTATACAACAAGAGGCATTAGGATAGAAAAATGTCAAGATGGGGGAAATAAGCGATAATAAAATCTTGGAACTATCATTCCCACATACATTCCCCAAGAGGAGATAGGTCAAGAAAAGAAACCAAGCTATTATGATGAGCTTGGGAGCAAAGAATCCTAGGCGGCTTCCCAACAATCAAACTCATATGAACAATAAAAAGCCTAAATAAAATAAATGAGCTTAGAGTTAAGAGAAGAATCAAATAAAACCTCTTGTGATGACTCTAGCTCATTTTGGGGTGACAATACTTTGGAGGAAGTTAACCGAAAATTAGGTGTTAGACCTCGTCTAATCCACTTTTCAACATTAGGCATAGAGGATGTGATGAGGATCCATCCTTTTGACCAAATGGAAGATTGTGGGGAGATGGAGTCCGGATCTTGTATTTTGAAGTTTGCCATTCCAAAAGATCACATGGAACCCCATCAATCAAAGGCCAAGATGCTCAACTTTCGAAGTACAAAGAATTGCCTATTGATCCAGTAAAAGGTTCAAGTATTTAAAATGGCGAGATCAAAGCTTTCTTGCCATTTTTCCTACTTTTCCAAGTTACCTCTTGGAGTATTTAAATTTTCTATCCCTATACCATTCATTTCATATTAAGTGAAAATTGGTACCGAGATTAAAATTTTCTAATCGGAGACATAAAATAAAGCAATGTAAGCGACGTGCTATAATGTTAAACTAAGCATTCAATAGGAGGCAACCCATACCGCCACAAAACGTGGCACACATCCTTTAGATATATGCATGCTAGAGTAGACTTCTTTATTGTTTTGTTTCATTTCATGCATAATCTATGCAGCATACTGCTAAGAGAAAATCAAGTGGCTTCGAAAATGAAATGTGTGAAATTGGCATGCTTGAATTGAAAAAGTAGGAAACCAGGATGCTTGTTCTAAGTTAGCGCGATCACAGTCCGCGCCTCCGTAATCGCAAAGACCATGTGACTGTAATCGTATAATATAGACCGCGATTGTGGTTCACTCAGATTAAAAAGACCATCTCAATGCCATGCACCCATGCACCTTATTTTCAAAGATTATCATAATTTCCTGCAAATTTATGGCCTCTCAAGCGTATCCAAGGATTCATTTCACTTAGTTTGCATCAGTTAGCTGGTATGTAGCCTGAAACACCTTTACATTCATTGTTATTGTAGTCTTGGGACATATTTCTAGCTATGAGCATAAATTAGTGTCAAAATACCAAAATTGTGATTATTTATAACGATGATTATGGTTAGTAGTTGTAGGGTGTCTATATATCTTTTGGGGAAGTCTTGAGTACCCATATTCTATCATAGGACGATTATAATTGATGTGTATAGTATGCGTCAATTCCTTTAAGTTTGGGGCTACAATCATGCTATCAACGCTTATTTTGTTTTATCATGATGTTGTACATCAAGTTTGAAGACAAACTTGGTGTTAAGTTTATGTTTTTTGAGAAGTGGCAGAACTTTTGGCTGCGGTTTCAGGTATTGTGACCGCGGTCCTAATGAACGCAACAATAGTATCATAATCGTGGTAAATGCTCCATGATCAGCATACCTGAGGACAGCTGCCAGGAGAAACTCAGCTTTCTACACATCTATTTTTCATAAAGAATTACCTATACTAGTGCCACATGTACTTTTCTTGTTAATCTAGCACACATTTTGCTTTGAAAATATTAAAAATAGACTAAAGTGTTCTTCATACAGGTACTCAGTGCTAAAATTGGAGACTTAGATGAATCGGGAGACTTGCTTCAAGAAATCCACTACCAATATTACAAGAACCTCCCAAGGTCCAAGCTATACATAAAAAAGAGTATTTCTATGGACAAAGCCCAGTGAAGTTCCCATAATTCTTTGATAGAATTTCTTCTAGTTGGGAACATTCTCCATGACTACCCCAGGTGCCAGGAGAATCCTTCACTACTCGCCATTCATATGCAGCTCAGTCCAACTATAAAATATATTAGGAAGAGCTAAAGAAGAAAGGTGCTAGGATCGCCAAATTTTAAAGAGCATATTCAACCTTGGAAATATCACACAAGAACCTCTAGGAGTGACAGGAGAGGTTGTTAAAGAGGGAAAAAAAGAGAAAAATTCTTCAATAAGATTTTGAGAGGGGTAAAGGGTATCTTCAAGGTGTTTAAGCCTACAAAATATCTACCTTCGTTGAGGAGAGAGAGTGATGATAAAACCATTAATGAGAGGTTGGTGCTAATGACTGTGGAGACGATGCAAGGTATATAAGAGTTCATAAGCTGATTCAGGGAGCATCTTGTACTCTTACCTTATGAACTAAACAGTGGGGACACTACCAACTTTTTAAATGTAGGTGCCTATCCCCATATTTGTATTGCTTGGATGTCCTTGGGTATTATTTTGGATGACACTTTGGATATTATTTTTATTGTATTTTGAGATACTATACTTTTAGGAACTCTGATGGTGCCCAAGTTTTATGGATTATCATGTTTTCTACTATTTCTAGTATTCTTTTAATTCAATCTTATTTTTATCATGTTCATGCACGACTAACTTTGCTCTATGATGGATTGATTGACGATATTCTTAAGGGTAAAGCATTGTGTTTGTGTTTGAGACACATATGTAGGATAAATTTTAAGTACCCATAGCATTATGTATTATTAATGCTAGGGAAGCCTGAGTACTTGTAGCATTTTACTTTGTTAAGTTGGGGTCATTTTATTCACCATTGGCAAATTCTTTGTAGCTATATGGTTAGATTGATCGTTTTGAGCCAAGATGCTAGACTAAGGGTTTGGTTGTAGTCATAGTTTAGCAAATTGTGTATTGTGTCAATGCAAAACAAACAACTCACTCCATCCAAATTTTTCAAAAATCATTGGCATGGACATGAGCAACTTTGTAACAAATATTTTTATCTTTTTATGGTTTAGCTTATTGTTAATATGTAAATAATGATAAATAATCAAATTTTGTCTCTCGGAAGGGACAATTGAGCCTTCTTTGTGAGATTTTAAATGCCATGAGTGGAGATTGTGTTTGGGTGGAGAAATGATCTTAGGTCATCCTTGAGATTTCGGAACCTACTCTAGCCTAAAAAGCCTTCCTAAGTATAATTATAATACCTATCACCCATATTGAAACTTTAGACATTTCTGTGGCAAACGTAATATAAGCTGTGAATCATTCTTTTTATCTCACTTTTGAACCATAACCTCATTGAACTTGAAAATGCTTTGATTATAAAAGACTAAGTTGGGGGTGTTAAAGTTGATGGAAGGAAGTTTGAGGCCACGAAGTGTTAGTGTAATCCCAAGGTTCCTAAATAATTGTAAGCAAACATTTTGAAAGAGAAGGATCCAATAAGGGATAGAATGAAATAAAAGATTAAATAAAAAGATATAAAAGAATAGTGGTGCATAATTAAAAAGAAAGATTGAATAAGGTGATGGTGATGCTCCAGGAAGGCAGTAGCCATGTTGTTCCCAGACAATATCCAACCCTAACTCAAACATACAATACAAGCTTAGAAAGTCCTTCGAGGTCTCTAGACACTTACTTTTTTTGTAGTGGTGATTGAACATAGGGGAAAGCCTATGGTATACCATTTTTTGAATTGAGATTTCTTTTGTTAGGGAGAGAGTTTATGCACTCAAATATCATTATTGCATATTTTGTAGCTTGATGTAAGGAATTCTCTTTTTTGTGAGGACGACATGTGAAACAAGTTAAGGTGGGTAATTTTATCACCTTCTAAGTCAAATGGAGTACATATAATTTGTCATCAATAGGGAGTCACTTATAAAGTATTGGTTTTTGTTGTTTGGTTACACTTCAAAATTCCTATGTAGCCTTAGTTTTAATATATGATAAGGAGGGGTGTAGCAAAGTTAGCTTAGCCCATATGCAAAGAGTTATTTATGGTTGTGATTAAAGTTGAGGTCATGGTGATCATTAAGTCATAAAGGTTAGGCATAAATGATTGTGTCTTATTATAAGAGGTATTACATGAGGACAAGCAAACACCTTAAGTTTGGGGTGTTGATGAGTTGTGAGTTTACTACTTAATTGCAGTCATCATTATAGCACATTACATTGTTATAGATAAATAAATGAGACATAATTGCAATTATATGCCCTAACATTCACTTCTTGCAGGTATAAATCTAAAGAGTTGGAAAGAAGTGGATTGAAGCTCAAAATGATCAAAAAGGGATAAAGAAAATATAGCTGAAGACCTGAAAAAAAGGAACAAAGCTATCATGGTCGCGAATTGATGACCGCAGATGTGACAGTCAAGGATGGCCACTCAAACATAGTTGGGGAGGAAAACCATGGTTACGTGGCCACAGTCATAACCAAACCTACGCGATCGTGGCCTAACAGAAGATTTCAGCCTAAGGGCAAATCTATAATTACACGTGTTTATCCCAATTTAACCAAAATGACTCAAACCCTAGCATTATAGAGAATCCATTTTCCTTAAAGTTCTAGGTTTTAGTTTTAGTGTAGTTCACAACCTTTATTTTTGGGGGAAGAAAATATTGCATAAATTTTAGGTGAAAAATACATTGGACACTGTCTAAGTGGAAGATTTGATCACTTCAATTATTGATATTGTGGGAGAACCAAGCTTGACGTAGCATTCGCTTATTTCTTTAACAATTAAAATCAATGGAGATAATGGATATATTTATGCTTATTTATCTTATGTCTCCCTCTTAGGGTTATGTATCAATAGGGGTCTAAGGGTGTGTAGGTTGTTATGGTTAGCATCTATATGGTTATTCATGTTTATGAGTTTTATCATTGCTATGCTATTATGGTTGGTATTTGATGGGTGAAATCCCAAATACCCACATGGGTTTGATAAGTAAAAGCATCAATATCTAGAAATTCTAAGGCCATCTTTGAAAGAAGTGTTTTAAGTGAACTTTAGGAATCCATATCATTCTTGAAAGAGGGATGTGGAGACCAAACCAATGATACACAATCATGTGTGTATTTTGCTAAATTTTCACTATCTTATATGTAACAGTGAAATTGAGGTTGGCTACATTATGATTATATTCATAGAAATAAGGACGACTTGATTGAGATTGTGGTTACTAATAATTGAACACACCTATTAGGTATTCGGATGAATCAATGAGTGAAAGTTTTGTGTTTTGTTTAAAAAACAGCATCAAAATATATAACCAAACCTACCCATATGTGATTTACTAAATTGATGTTGATTTGTCAATCCCATATGTTACATCTTTAGTAATGCATAATCCTAAGATTTGTGTTTAATTGTTAAAACTCTAATTATTCATAACCCGAAATTTATACTAGAAAAACCCAAAAAGAAATATTAGTGTAGGAACTTATCCCCCATTTTACCTTTTTGTACCATTAGTTTGAATTCAACTTGTACCTATAATTTCTAATTAACTTGATCGCTACTCATATTATTTCTCATAGATTCGACACCGACTCAAAAGTTCTGTAAAGATATCGATGAGGACTGCCTTACACTTGAATTAATGGGTAAGTTGAGCATTATCAGGTTGCCTTTGGATTAAACAAGGTTTATGCTGCCTTTTCATTAGCTCCGGCATCAAAGGGTAAACCATCTAGTTTCGGTACTGCTCAGAACCATCTTTATGGTCTTACTACTTTCTAGGAGTCCTTGGTATTGCCTAATTTCATGAATTATTTATGGAAACTCTTTTCTTATCATGTGTACTATTTTCTTGATTCAGGTTCCACTCTCTCTTATGTGACCCCATTTGTCAGTATGCATCTTGGTTTTGGTCCATAGTTATTTCAAAACTTTTTCTAGTTCTACCCCAATAGGTGAGTTTGATTGATATAAAAGTTTATACGGGTGCGTGGTATCTATTAGTAGTAAGGAAACTGTGTTGGATCTATTTGAATTAAATATGGTGGATTTTGATGTCATACTGGAATGGGTTGGTTTCTCTCATGCTATGAGTCTATAGACTATCTAACCTGTAAGGTTTTTTTAAAATTCTTTAATGAACAAGTAATTAAGTGAGAGGGTGGTTCCCTAGATCCTAAGGGGAAATTTATCTCATATCTTAGAGCTCGGGGATTAATCTCCAAGCAGTGTCTCTATCATCTGGTCCTTGTTAAAGATTCTAACTCAGAGGTTCCTACTTTGCATTCTATCCTAGTGGTGAATGAATTTTCTGAGTTCTTATCTAATAACCTTACTGGAATTTCTTTTGATAGGGAGACTGAGGTTGGGATTAATCTTGTTCCAAACACTCATCCAATTTCTATTCATCTGTATAGAATGGCTCCTGCTGAGTTGTATAAACATAAGGAGCAATTCAAAGATCTTTTAGATAAGGGTTTTATCCATCCTATGTGTCCCCATGCGGCACAATGGTGTTATTTGTATGTAATAAGGATGGTTCCCTTCGAATGTGCATTGATTACCAATATTTGAATATGGTGGTGCTTAAGAATAAGTACTCTCTTACAAGTATAGATGATTTGTTTGATCAGTTGCAGGGTGCTAAGTTTTTACTCTAAGATTGATATTCAATCCAGTTATCATTAGTTAAAGATTAGAGAGGAGGATATCCATTTGACTATTTTTCATACGCGGCATGGGCATTTTGAGTTTTTGGTTATGTCTTTTTGTTGACCAATGCCCCAATGACATTCATGGATTGGATTAATAGGGCCTTTTATTAACTTTTAGACTTGTTCATCATTATATTCATAAATGATATTCTAGTGTATACTAAGATCTAGGTGGATCAAGCGAATCACTATCATATTATGTTGTAAACCTTGAAAAAGCAACAGTGGTATGTAATGTTTTCGACATATAAGTCCTGGTTGAATGTTTTCACTTTTATGGGTCAGATCATTTCGAGTGAAGGGATCATGCTGATCTATAGAAGGTTTACATGCTACAAAAGTGTCCAAGATCTGCGACTTCAATTGATATTTAGAGCTACTTAGGTTTAGCTGGCTAATACCGAAGTTTTTGGATAGTTCTTCTTCAATATATACCCCATTGACTATGTTAACTTAGAAAAAATTAAAGTTCCTATGGTTTGATAATCTTGAGGGTAGTTTGAAAAAGCTAAAGAATAAGCTAACTTCAGCTCAATTTTTCACATTGTCTTAACATACTGATGGTTTGTGGTATACTGTGATGTGTCCTTTATGGGACTTGGCTACGTTCTGATACTGCATGGAAACGTGATAGCTTATGCTTCTAGAAAGTGAAAGGTGCACAAGAGGAACTATTTGACTCATGATTTAGCATTATTAGATATTGTGTTTGGGTGGAATATCAGTTTCACTATTTTTATAGAGTACATATGGATATCTTTTCTGATAATAAGAGCCTATAGTATGTGTTGTCTCAAAAAGAGCTTAACCTTAGGCAAAGGAGATGGCCTGAGCATCTCAAGGATTATGACATGAGTCTTTGCTACCATCAAGGTAAAGCTAGTTGCTGATGATCTTAGCAGGTTATCCGTTGGGAGTATAGCTCATATGGATAATAAGTGGGAGTTGGTAAAGGACATTCACCGTTTGGCTAACATTAGAGGTTATCTCATAAACTTTGAAGATAGTGGTGTGTTTGTATAAAAAGTGGGCCAGTCGTCTATTGGTGCTGAAATTAAGGAGAAATAACTATTAGATTCTGTGTTGATGAGGATTAAGAGTGAAGTTGGTAGGTAGAAGGTGGTGGCCTTTGAGATTTGTGTTGATAGTACATTACGGTACCAAGGGAGGTTATGTGTTCCTGATGTCGATGGTTTGGGAGAGACGATCTTGGCTAAAGAGCATGTGTTGCGCTATGTTGTTTAACATATTTTGATGAAAATGTATCATGACCTCGAGAAGATGTAATGGTGGAATAATATAAACAAGGATAAGACAAATTTTGTAGCCAAATACATGGTGTACCAAGATATGAAGGTTGAGCACACGAAGTCCAGTGGTTTATGGATAGAAATTTTGTTTCCATAGTGGAAAGGGGAAGTGATTAACAAAGATTTTGGTACCAGTATTCCTCTATCCCATAATTTTTTTTTGGTTTGGGTAATCGTGGATAGGATAACAATGTCGTCTAACTTTTTACCAGTTAGGATTAACTTCTCGTCTGAAGATTATGCTAGGTTGTATCTCTATGAGATTTCGAAGTTGCATGGGTACTAGTTTCTACCATGTTGGATCGAGGTATATAGTTTTTCTCACTTTTGTATGTCGTTTCAGAAAGCATTGGGGACTAAGATTAGTTTTATTACTTCTCATAACTCGTAGTCGGCTGGACAATTAGAAAGGACTATTCTGACAATGATGGATATACTCGTCCTTTGGTGATAGACTATGTTGGTATTTCGGTTGAACACTTACCTCTTGTAGAGTTTTTTTACAGTAATAGCTAATTTTTTATCATTGGGATGGCCCCATTTGAAGTTTTGTATGGTACATGGTATAGGTATCTTATTACATGGTTTGATGTCGATAAGGCAGTTATGTTTGGCCCTAATTTTTTTCACCAAGCTATGGAGAGGGTAAAGGAGATTTAAGATACACTTAAGGCTACCTAAAGTCACCCAAAAATCTTATATGGATATAAAGTGGAGAGAGTTAGAGTTTGAGGTTAGGGATAAGTTTTTATTGAAGGTGCATCACATGAAGGGAGTAATGTAGTTTTGTAAGAAGGGAAAGCTAAGTCCTCGGTATATTGGTCAGTACTCTATTTTGAGGAGTCTTGGCAATGTTGCTTAGGAGTTGGAGTTTCCTTTTAACTAGAGCTCTATTAACTCGGTATTTCATATCTCTATGCTGAGAAAATTCATGGGTGATACGTCTGAAACTATGCCTATCAAGGATATTGGTATTTTTAATTTCTTGTCTTATGAAGAAGTCCCAATTGATATCTAAGACCTCAATTGTGTGAGATGTGAATCAAGGATATAGCCTTGGTAAAGATTTTATCCAGAAACCACAAGGTGGAAGAGGCTACATGGGAAGCTAAAGAGGACATGAAGTCCAAGTATTCGTTCATATTTTCTGCTCTGGAAATTTATGCAAAAGGTAAGTTTTCTTCATCATACTTTTGTTTTCTAACGTAGTTTAAGGAAATAATTATTTACTTGAGTTTTTGTTTTATATCTTATTTAAAGGTCAGAGTAAGGCTATTGGGGTGTAAATGATGCTTGTACATCCTTATTTTATCTTTCAAGGATGAATGATCCATGTGAGGGAGAATTAAAGCACCCTAGGTTCTGGTCCTTCCAAGTTTCTTGAGTCTTGAGTTTTTAGAGAATCATGTAGCCCACCATACTAGTCGTATAGTGAGTGTATGGGTCAAGTGAACCAACTCGTATGTTTTCCGGAGTGTGGTGGGTATGTTTCTATTTTGGGTATGGGTTGGCGGTGATAACTCGTACGTTGAGGTTTAAGTTGTAAAGTCCTAGTCGTGTGTTAAAAATTGTGTCTAGCCTTTGATTCTGTCTTGGATATGGTTTGAGGGTACTAATCATATTGTATGGATACAATTTGGCCAATGGGATTAGTATAATCGACAATGTGTGAGGTCCAACCTTCTGGTCAAGGTACGATTAGAGTGTACAATTCGTATGATGTGGGTATGATCCAAACAATGCCCTACTGCGGTGATTTTTATAGTTTATGTTGGGGGTATTCAGTACATTTCCCCTCATAACTTCATTTAACCATACGTCTTAAAATACTTTTGGGACTTTATTTACCCTATTATTCTCAGTCAAACACAGTGTAAACACTTTGAAATCTCTCTCAATCTTTAGTTCAAGAAAGGTCTAGGATTTTATAAAGGTTATTTAATTAGGGGTTTAAAGAGGTAAATCTCTTTGTCTTTTTTGGTATCTAAGGCATATTACTCCTCCCTCGTTGTTATTTCAAACTTAAAGCATGTTTTACTTAATTGTTTACATGGCATTTTAGTGGGTTTATGCTTGTTTGAAAATATAAGTTGGGCTTTTAGTTGCTAATGGTTGGATAATGTTTTCCCACATTCTATTAATGGTTTTTCATGTTATAATATTGGTTTGAACATGTGGTCGTATGGGAATGGTCGATTGATTCTTGACTTTGGTTTTGGAAACTCTTTGCCCTTATCATGTTTGTTAAAATGGCCATAAGTGTTTTATCAACTATTTTTTCTTTAATTGAGAACTATGCATTAAATAATATGGTAATATAACCTAAATTGGTTTGACTGAATTAATTTATTTGAAAAGGTCTTGGTGGCCATGGTTTTTATTGATTGGAAATCCTTTGGGGTACATAAGAATCCACAAAGTGTTGGCTAGTGGCATTATTTGCATGCTGTAGTCCATATGAGGAAACCACTTCATAATTCCTTGGTAATTAACTCTTAAAATTTGTCATTTAGTTATGTGATAAAGGTTATAAATGGGAAATAATAGTGGGGTGTGATAGTTGACCCTGAATGTTTGAGTTCGATAGACGGACACTGGAAACTCATCCTTGCCGACATGAGGGTTAGTCATGGTGACCATATACTTATGGTGTACAAGGTAATCCCCTAAGTTATAATTGTATTTATGTATCTTGAAGGTCAAAGGGTACACGAGAATCCCCGGCCCCTATGATATATCAAGTTCATGAGGCTACATACACTAGGGCCCATTTCAAGGGGTAATACTCCACCCATATAGACCATGGGTGTTTTTAGGACCTTCATGCTACACAACCCAATTTAAAGTTTTAAATGCATGCTAAACCCGATCTTATTTCAAGGCATGGTATATAAGTATGTATGTGGTGGCACATGATTATTTACTTTGGTTTGGAATAATGGTATTATTTTATCCATATTCCAGATTAGATTCTAGCATTCACCTGCTAACTCGTCATCGGGCGCAGTATCCCCACATGATGCAAGAACCAGCCATACTCTTCCTCCTACTCAATGATTTAATTCATAGACAACATTTGTGTTGGATTCAAGTTGTTAGATTTCATACTCCAACTCTATTTTATGTGATGAGTTTCTCTACATAATTTTGTTATTCCTTAGACCTTAGTTTTTTTAGTGTCAGGGCATGTTCTAACTGGATATGGTTTTGCTTTCAGTTAGAGGCTTTGTGAGTCTATTTTTGGTGTGGTGCTTCCAGTATTAGTAGCAATCTTGGCATTGGTATTGGTATTGAGGTTTACACCGATTTGGTATTTGGTCAGATTTTTGGTTTGTTATGGTTATGGATTATGGTATTATCTTTAAGTATTTATTTTTGTACCATGTTATATGTTTGGAATTCATCTGACATAGGGTGTAGGGCAGTTGTGGTTGGGTATTAGGGGTTTTCTTTGGTCCTTGTTTGGCTTGAGGCACCTGACATGACTCGACCTAGTCTGGGTCATGTCTATAGTATAGTATTTTAGACCCTAGATACAGATAAAATAAGATAGTTTATCCTTATGGCCTCTCTAGCATTATTATGTTAGCTTCCTGTATAGTTGCTTAAAGTTTATACCATTTCTTTGCATGTCATCTATATTGTCTTTATCTTTCGACATTAGTTTGTAGTTACTTATTGAGTATCACTTTTTCTATAGTTGTAATACACTTCGACACCCCATAGATCATAGTATAAATTCTCACCATTGGTCTGTGCATCCCACAGAGAAACTATGGATAGAAGATTTGGAAAGAGCTTCTAGCGTTTTGAGTACTACTATATCCGTACTATTGTTTAGACTGGTCGATATATTTTTTCTGAGATGGATTGTATTTGTATATTTATTTAGTACTACACCTTTTAATCTTCTTGTGTTAGAAACTCTTATACTAACTTCTCTAGTTTATGGGAGTGTTATATACATTTTAGCCCTATTACCATATTTTCCTTCAATTTCTTCAAATAGTCAGTTACTATTGATTCCTGACTATAGATTGGCTTACCTACTAATAGGTTACAGCATGTTTCATCATGACCATAAACATTGGGTCATGGAAATATTAGATGCCTACGTAGTCTAATTAGTAAGGGTCATATATGGAACCCTTCAAGCTCCTCAACTTTAGTATCTTCGGCTATGATCAAGGCACTCTCATTCAAGTTGGCATCGGTGGCTGTTGATTCTCTCAAGTGTCATTTTTGTGATTTTTACCCTATCTACTCTAAATAATGACCTCAATAATAGGTGGGATCCCTTTCATCTCTAAAATACATACTTCAGTCATTTTCTCACTCACTTTTTTTCCTCTTCTTACCCTATTTATTTTTCTTTTTCACTTCTTTATCCTTTCTCTTTCCCTTTTTTGGGACTACAAAGCATCATATGTATTCTCCGCACACTCATTAGATTTTGTATCATCTCCCTTATTTATCAGGTCTTGGGTACCAAAGTCTGGTACCAACAAATAAAAGTTAACCATAACGTCCATCAATGAAAGGATCAATAGATGTAGAGGTGGATCAACCTACACAATTCACTCTATCAACTCCTTCACTGCTCTTATTAACTTGTCCAACTTATTTATTACTATACTCATATCTAAAGCCGGAACATCCTCCATATTAGGTGTTATCTAGCTCTCAAAACTATCAAAATAAGTCTAAATACCCTGTATAACATCCTTAATTTCACCCCCACATAAGGCTTCACCCCTACCTCTAATTTTTTAATTCATGCATTCAGTAGTTTTTCATTTTTTATGAGCTACTGTAGAAGAGAAATATTAATTAGAAGGTAACATATAGGCATTGATTGAATGGCACCCGAGGAGGCTCTACATATTAAGTAGAACAAGAGGAGATAGTATAACCAACCTCAGAAATTGGTATGTCAATATCTGGGGTACCTCCCTCTATATTTTTAGAGGTAAATCAAGTAAAAGATCATGGGTTGGATCTATTGGGTTCCTTAAATATTTAATAAATGTAAAATCCATATTTTTGTTACCTTAAAAAATATATCCACTGTCCAAATAGAGGTAATATGTTAATTTTTAAAACACTTGAGTAATCAAAAAAGGCAGTGGCAGAGTTGCGCTAAACTGAGGTTCCATGTCATGAATTTCTTCTATAATTATTTGGGGGAATGTTTAGCTTAAAATCTTTTGTTAAAGTTTCTACTAGGACTGTATTGCGTGCACCAATTGTATTTTAATTGGTTGCCAATGTAATAAAATGTCTAACAATATCCCACAAAGCATTGGTCGTGAACCTCAGAGTAAGCTTGTAAACTGCCGAACCATTTACAGAAACTTCTCTCTTCTTAGTCTCTAGAATTTAGTCTACAAACATCTTCTATTGCATCACCTTGTCATGTTTACTCAACTTCTTCAAACTTTTAAGATATGTCATCAGAAAGCCATACTATAGAATCACTTTAGCTAGCTCAAAATTGTTACCAAACAAGTCTTTAGTGATATCCTTGATTGATATGTCAATCTCTTTATCTCGTACTAGTATCATGCCTAGATCAAGCTACTTCCTAATGTCTTTCTTTTTTCCAAAGAAGGATATGTTCTTGAACGTGGCTGCATATTTTGTATTGAACTTCCTTACAATCTCTAGAATATTATTATGGAATGGTCTAGTTACCCACCCTAACTCGTATTTCCCGAACACTCAGATCAACAGTGAATCTTTTTGTACATATTTAATCAAGATTTAGTGTCCTTTCTGCAGTTTCCACTTCTTATTCCCTTCATTGTTTAGGGAAACACTATTAATATAGTAGTCTCATTTGTTTAGTACTCTCTACCGCCTTGGGTCTACACCCTTTTGACGCTAATTTATAGCAGCAATACTATGGAGAAATTCCGGATTAGTAGAAGCTCCAGTCTCACTCATATCTATATTTAAGTTGTGACCTTCTTCTTTAGACTGAGGGAGTTCAATGAAGGTAGCTGCAAGCTCCAAAGTACCGGAAATAGTCACCTTGGCCTTAGAAACACTTTGTATAGTGGTTCGTGGTTCGAGTTGTTTTCTTATTTCATTTATGTAGAATTAAATCTCTAACCCACTTGATGCCTCCCAATTTACACTTTAAGAATGGAACAGTCTTTCTGGGCTTACACTTCTTAGAGATCTCTTTTTTTATCTACTTGAGTGTTATTGGTGACATTTTAGTTATATGGACAAATGTTTGTCCCCTAAAAATTTAGAAAAATAGAATGCAGAAATTGATTTAGACTATCCTTCCTAATATGAGGATTCAAGGTAAAACCAAACCTTCAATCATGGGAAGTCACTTTCAAAAGTACTAGAGGGTGGGTCATAACATCAAAGGACCAAATACCACAATCATACCAAGATAGGATGATCATCACATGTTTTTGTGTAGTAAACTCTTAAAGCTTGAAAACCTAACACCCACAATGATTTCACCAATGATCGTACTTTCATACCACAACTGTGGGTTGTGTCATGAAGTGTGAATAATACTTCATCCTCTATATTATAAATGATTTACCCTAATTAGGTTCAATTTTAACGAAAGGGGTACCTTGACATTCATTTTGACACTCCTTCAAAAACAAACAATGCACAAGAAAATATGCAAGCATTGATTATGAAATTCCTAAGAACTCAATTATGTATGTGCAATTCCCTACGCTCAGTAATATTTTATAATATTGATATAAGATAAAATAACTTACAAATATATGGTAAGGTATACATTGATTTCATCGAACTTAAATAATTTGAGTGAGAGCACAAAATGGGTAATTGAATGTGCTTATTTCTTTAGTAAGAAATCGGTTAACTTTGCTGGAATTTACATTTGGGTGTTCAATTTCATTTTGAATGTGTGTTTGAGTGTATCATATTATAGGGTATGATAAATTGAAAATTAATTCCAAATCAAGATGTTGAATGTTTGTTTGAGTGTATCAAAATTAATTTCAATTTCATTTGTTTGGGTCATGTTTTTTAAAATAATTAAATCCAACAAATGGCTCATAGCCATGAACATGGAATTGAGCGATGATCATGGCATTAGTTAATACTAGGATGGTTTAGAAAACTTCACTAGGACCCTACATCTCTTAAGGATGATTATAGAATCTAATCATGGTATGTCCTTAAAATCATAAGTTCATCTAACTGACTATTGGTTTTTAGGAGTTCGATTAGACAATTGATACAAAAATTGTGATTTCTAGGTTAAATATTGGTGACCAATCGAAGTATAAATCCAAAAACATATCTCTTTGGATTCAATGAAGACGGTTGAACCCGCGATTATGTGACCTTCCCATGGTTGGACAACTTTTTTGTCTGTTCAGTACTGGTTTTAAGTCTTTAGTTTCATTATGCATTGTCCGTACACACTTAGCACACATTACCCTATAATTCGAATAAGTACAAGTCATTGTATTTCCACCGAAGCGGTGTTATTTAATGTTGTAGCATAATTTGGCCAGCTTTGTTACCCAAACCTCACTAAATATCCCAAGGGTAACCTCCCATAAACCTCCTTATTTAACATCGAAACATGACTTAGTTGTCCTTGATCTCAGAAGTACCATCTAGATTCCCTATAAATAAATCAGTTTCACCTATTCATCCTACCAAAATAGTGATTCACCCTTTGGTCATTCACGTTGACACTCAAACCCTATTTATTTTTAGTATAAATTACACCATAGGGAAACACTTTTACCACTTTATATGATCCTTTGCATTCTTACATCAACTTACATGAAAATATCTTCAACCTTGAATCAAATATTAGTTCCATATTGTTGTGGTAAACTCTCTTATCTTAATTCTACGATCATGATACAGTTTTATCTTCTCTTTCTACATGAATAAGAACTCATAGGTTCAAATTTGGTAAATATCCAATTCATTAAATGGTTGTATTCTCAATATTGCTATATCACTCTATAGATTTAAGAACTTCAGTGACCACAGTACCATAGTTTATGTTTTAATGAAAAGTGGAATGCTTTCCCATACCTAATATGATATAGGCACACACCAATAGGGTTCTTGAACATAGTTTTGTAAACCCATGATACCTCACCCATCTTTCTTGCCTAATATGTCCTTTTAGCATTCACAATCTTTGACAAAATGGACTTGATCTGAAGGTTGTAGACCTCATTTTTTCTTCTTGTTTAAGGATGGAAAGGTTTTTCCACCTTTTATTTCACACCACACTTCTCAAACATGCCTTTTAGTAGAATATTTCAAAAGTGTGAACCTCCATCACTAATGATAGCCTTTAGTGTGCTGAATCTTGAAATTATACTCGTTCTTAAGAGTATTGTGACACTCTCCTCTACATTTTATGGAAATACAACTACTTCCCCCATTTTGAAACATCATCAATTGTCAAAAAAATATACCCCATACCATATTAACTCACAAAGGCTCCCATGAAGTCAATACCCCATATATCAAACTGCTTAAGATCTAGGATATCAGTCATTGGACGATCTTTCCTTTGAAAGTTGTTTCCTTTTCTTTGGTCTTGTGAAAAATACCATGCATTTTCATGTGTGTCTTTATGAATTGGAGTAAAATATTATCCATATTAAAAGAACAAACAGTAGTCCGTACAACACTATGATGACCCCCATCTTGTGACAAGTGACATGCCTCTAAAATACTCATCATCTCAATCTCAATAACATATCTCCAAATCAATCCATCCTAAAAAATCTAAAATAAATATGTATCACTATAAAAGAACTTCCTCACATAATACATAAACTTCTTAAATTACTGAAATGATAAGCCTTAAGGAAGCAAATCACTTACCAAATGGTTGGTAAACTCTATATATAATACAATCAAATGTTGTGATATGACTAATACATGCTCATTTTGAAAAGTATCATCAATCTAAAACTCATCCTTCAATTTTAGTATGGCCTCCTTAATTATTTATGATTAGAGGCCAACCATTGGATTGTAAGTTCCCTTCAAGCCTTGACCTTAAAGTCAAATTTCTCTAATAGTAGTATGAAATGATTCAACCTAGGTTCTGGATCCTTCTTCTCTATCAGGTATCTAAGAGTTGTGTCCTTAATATTCATAATTACTTTTATTCTAAGAAAATAAGATCAAAATTTCTCTAACAAGAACACCACCAGAAATAAATCTTGCTCAATCATATTGTATTTTATGAGAAGGGTTAAGGATTTTACTAGCATAATAATAGGATAAAATATCATCTCTTGCCTTTTTTCCTAGCATTGTACCAAGAATCACAACACTAGAATCACACATAACCTCTAATGGCATAGACTAATAGAGCAACACAAGAATAAGGGTTGAAATAATCTATTCTTTCAAGCACTGAAATGCTTTCAGACATGTATTATCAAACATAAATTTCACTATCTTCCCTGACAACATGCACCAAGGATTTGAAATTTTTTAGAAGTCCTTGATGTATCTTTGATAAAATCTTGCATGCCCTAACAAATTATGAATACCCTTCACAAAAATTGTTAGAGGTAATTTTCATTCTCCTCAATGTTTGCATTGTTGACTCCAATCCTCATTTGTGAAATCATCGAACCAATCATTATTCCTTCTTTGTTCATGAAATATACTTCTCCCAATTTATTACTTTGTTATAATACTTGTATATCCTCAAGCACTAGGAAGATATGCAAAAAAACCACAAATAAAACAACAACAATCGACTTATTACACATACCTAATTAATAGCCTAAGCAATGTCAGAAAAGATAGATAGCATATAATGTCCAGAGGTTATTGGTGCATTGCATATACCAATAGGAATCCTCTTAAACGTATAAGTCCTATATGGTCAAGTGAGAATTATTTTCTCTATTAGGTGATATTGTGGTAAAATGGATAACGATAGAGTATGGTTATCTGCCAAAGTATTGTAAAAATTATAAAGTACAAGGGCATAATAAAAAGGAGTGCTTCATCCTGCATCCAGAACTTTATCCAAAGGAAGAAGAACATGACATTATTAAAGAAGGAGGAAACAACATTGATAAGGGAAAGACAGCAAAAGAACAGAGGATCCTAGAAGAAGAGGTTAGAGATAATGGTAAGCAGAAGGATACCAACTTTCAAGAACAAAAAAGAAGAAATAGATGAGGTACAAGTGGAGGATTTCAATAGAGGTGGCATGGTGCAAAGGTGGAATCAACGAGAGAAATTAACATAGGAAGAGGCACTGATAGCAGGCAATAAGTTTGACATCTTAACAAAGGAGAAAAATGAAAAACAAGGAAAGGAAGCTATAAGTCAAGGAATGGATACACTAAAAAAAGACAACAACACATAATCTATAACTAAAGGATAAGCAAAGGATCATGACATAAGGTCCACAAAGAAATGGGTGGAAGAAACATTTAAGGTAGCAAAGGAGAAAGAGTTCAACTAATTAAAGATACATAATCCTCTAGACAGTAAAACACCAGAAGGAAAAGCATACAGTAGTAAGAGTAACATAAATGAATAAGATAAACAAATATCAACATCAATGAAAAGCAAAAACATGAAAGAGGTGGAGATAGTGTAATAGATGACGGTCAGCAGGACAACTCGTTGTAGGAACATGAAGAAAAAAATAAGAAGGAGAAAAAGCCCCCAGATAATATGGACAAACACATGGGTGACTAGGAATGTGAAGAATCATCAACTAAAGGTCAACATACTATAAATAAATAAACACAACAAGATATAATAAAAGAGAAAATACATGTAGAAAAAAAGGAAGAAGAAGAAGAGGACATCCAGGAAAATATCTCAGATGTATGCACTAAAGGATATTTATCACCAAGACATGTTAGAGATCTAAAAGTAGGAAGGAAACAAAACAACGTGTAAAAGGCTAGAAGTACAAGGAGTAGCTCAGCTAAACCTAATACCTCTAAATAATGATAGAGCATCTATTGTTTTGGTATATAAGATTAGCCAACAATAAAAATTCATTTTATACAGTGATTGATCTTAAAAAAAGGTACAAGATTTCTTTTATTACCCTTTTGGAACCTTTCCAAGGGCACAAAAGAAATATAAACCTACAGGAGGAAGTTAGGCATGCAAAATGTTGTTGTGAACTATTCTTTAAAGATTTGGATTTTTTGTAATGAGGAATGGGAAGAAATTATAGTTGAGAATAAATAGCAACATATCACTATTCAATTTTTTTATTCAATCAATAAAATGAACCTTGGATAACTTCAGTTTATGCTAGATATAATACACTGGAAAGACTTGAATTGTGAAAAGAGTTGGAAGAGCTTAATAAGGTGATTCATAAACCCTGGTTAGTTGGAGGAGATTTTAATGTCACCATTAATAATTCAACAAATCTAGGGGGGACTTGAAGTCACTTTTGATGAAACTATTGATTTTGCATAATGTTTAAGTAATTGTGCACTATCAAAATTAACTTTCACAATTAGCAAATATGCCTGGTGGAATGGAAGGAAAGAAGAAGCTTGTATTTTTAAGATACTTGACAAAATTCTAGGAAACACACAGTTTAGGCAGCAACTTTCTAACTTTGAGGTTGAGTATCTAATAAGAGAGGGATCAGATCAAAATCTTTTATTGGTGAAGTATAATGGGAAGGAAGGAGTTAAATGCTTCCTAGGAAACACACAATTAAATGCTTCTAATGACAATAGGAAGGAGTTGAGGGAAAGTGAAGAAGAGTTAGTGAAATAATACTATCTTGAGGAGAAATTCTGGAAGCAGAAATCAGATATGACTTGGTTCAATGATGGTAATAGAAACACTATGTTTTTTGATAACTATGTAAGATGGAGAAAGAAGAGACTTTATGTCTATGAAATTGAGAATGATCAAGGAGTAATTTTGAAGGAACAAGAAAACATTGGGGAGGAAGATGTGAATTGCTTTAAAAAAAATTATAGAGGATAATTCAAAAGAGGTGTATGATATGTTGGACAGTACTCCATCCACCATAACAGATAGATAGAAAGAGGAAATAGATAGAACACCTTCGAAGGAGGAATTTCAAAAAGTAGTGTTCTCATTAAACAGTGAAAGTGCTAGTGGCCTAGATGGTTTCTCAGGGATTTTTTTCAAAGTTGATGGGAGATCATCAGTACAGATGTGGTAAATTTTGTTATTTCTTTTTTCTTTGTATATGAACTACCCAGGTATGTAACTCATGCTAATTTAGTTCTTCTTCCTAAAAAGAGTTAGTCAAGAAATTTACTAACTTGAAGCCAATAATCCTAAGTACTTATATTAGAAAGGTTATATCTAAGATGATACATGATAGATTGATGGACATATTGCCTTTACTAATTTCTCAAAATAAATCTAGTTTTATAAAGCATAGAAGTATTGCTGAGAATGTACTGTTGGCTCAAGAAATAATCAGATATTTCAAAAGAAGGGATAAACATCTTAATATTATGGTGAAGTTGGATATGGAAAAGGCCTATGATAGAGTTACATGGGTTTATATGACTAAGGTGCTGAGAAAGTTTGGCTTTTCTGAAAGAATTATAGATATGATTTGGAGATTACTGTCCAATAACTGGTATTCTATATTGCTTAATGGTAAATCATATGGCTTTTCCAGTCAACTAAGAGCCCAAACCAAGGAAATACTTGGGAGTCTCAACAAGCTACATAAAGAGTCCACTTTCATTGGGTATAGCTGCTGACATTATGTTGTACCTGTATGGAGTCCTGTGTTGTTTTTATTTTGTGGTATTGGGATTTTATATGCTATGTGAGATTGTGTGGACTCTGGTATAATGGTGTTTACCTGATATATGATTTTTGTGGTATCTTTTTGGTGAAATATATTTGGTATCAATGGCAAGTTGACGTGTATTTTGCTCTATTGGAAATAATTACATTAGATTTATAGATTGTTGGCATATTTAGGGGATTTTAGTTCATATGCTTCGTATATTGGTTGGCTTTAGAAATTCTCTTTCTAGTTAGTTGGGAACGTTGCATTCTCATCTTATATACACTTGTGCAATAGTGGTACCCGATGGAAATATCTTAAATACTAGCTTGTGACATCTTTATAAACTCTCTACCGAGAGATGTGCCATAAAAGAGTCATGGATATTTGATGGTAGATTTTTTGTGAACCACCTATGAGTCCTACCTTGAAGCACAACTCAGTAGGTTCATAGGGAGGTTGTGCAACAACCCCATGCATGACGTCATCATCACATTATAATCATCCTTATTGCCATCATCATTGTATTTGATACATATTATAATTATTTTATGTTGTATTACTGTACTTTCATATAATATATGTGTATTCGTATTTCATTTTGATACTTATATTTGGAACACGTGAATAGTTCTGCTTTTTTCTCTTACTTATTTATAATATATATGTATATTATGGAACTATTAATGGAGGCAATATGAGCTACCATTTGGGACATATTTTTATTACAGGTAGCATTCCAATAGTGTGCATTTTATATGTTTTATTTTCTACTTTACTCAGTCGACTATGATAGATATTGAGTGCAATTAGACAATACACGCCCCTACAATATGTTTTTGGTGCAGATACAAGTATGAATGTATCATACGATATATGATTTAAGAGGTATCTGGAGTATATTCAAGGTAGAAAATTATCTATTCTTCTGTAGTTGATCGACTACCTATTCTTATCTATTTCATCTCTTATTTTGTATTCATAGAAAAATTATGATCCTTTTGGTATATTATTGTATCTTTAACATTAGAGATGTATTTAGTATTTTTTACTCTATGACACCAAGTTTTTGGATATTCCATGGTATTGTTTATTTTGTATTTTTTCTATTACCATATATGTGTGGGTTTACTCCTATCTAGGAGTATTTCCTTAGGTTTTTGTATTCATTTGTCGTTTAATATAAGTTTGGGTGATTAGCTTACTTTTCAAGGCTTTCTGTGATAAGTGCCATCATGACCCTTGGTTTTTGGGCCATGGATAATTTGTATCAAAGCAGCCAGATTCATTAATCTCATAACTGGAAGAACTGAGTTTCTAGTATAGTTTTAGGGACCGGTTTATAGACGTGCATATCTATCTTTGAGAGGCTATAAGATATGTTACGAAAAAAATCCCTGACTTCATTCTATACTGTGAAGATCTCATAAGGCTATAGATTTTGAGTGATCATCCGAGCAAAAGGCTCAGTCTAGAGGGAGTGTTATGAGTTGTGGACAAGCTCGAGGTATTGGGCAAGCAAGAGGATCCATCCTATCTAGAGGTAGTACTAGGGGAATCTCCCTAATCTTCACGCTGAGAAAGCTAGGGATATGGTTCCTACTCTGGCCCTATGGAGTTTTTCTACCCTGATCTTTAAGGGTTTTTCGATTCGCTTGCTAACATATTTTGAGAGTGCTCTTTTGAGTGTACCTAGTGTTTCTTAAACTTTGAGTATTGTACCTCTATCTATGCCAAAATCTATCTTTGGTGTTCCACTAGTTCTGAGTGTGGATCATCCAGTGGCACCGATATATGCTTGTGGTATTCCATAGAATATGAACGTTTTTCCTCCTTTTATGCCAGCATTAGAGTATGTTATTTCAAAAATATAAGTTCAACTTTCATCTATGTTACCTTCTAATTTTTCACGATTTTATGTAACTTTTGATGCTTTCAACCCAAATATATTCAATTACTTAGGTCCTTTTTTGTTAGATATGATGAGTTTTTATTTTTGTGTAGCATGAAACTAGGTTCTAGAGAAAAAGAGGATAAAAATAAGTTGAAATATGTAGTGGGACCATTTATGAATCGACTTATGGGCCGTAAGTAGGTCCCTCTTTAAGTGAGAGAGAAAGTTTCTAAAAGTCTACAAATTTTCCCTAACATTTTGGAAGTCATTTACGATGGCATAAGTGCTATATATGACGGAGTGGCATTTATGACCCTCCTAGGTACCCCCGTAAGTGGATGTTCTAAAATTTGATAAATCGTCTAAGACCTATGACTCACCTACAGTTTCCCCTTTTGTTCTAGTTAGGATTTTTAGGGTTTTGAAGTATTCTATAAATATATTGTTGATGTTTTGTTATAATTTTACACACTTTATATATGCAAAACACTATATTGATTCTGAGATACACTTTTGATCATGAAATCCATTGTTCATGGGTTTTATCGTTGAATATAAATTTGTGATTCTGGTTCTCATTCATAATATTTTGTAACATTGTTCATATGTTTTCTTCAATGAATTCAATGGATTTTCTTTCAATCAAGAGTAGTTAAACAACCTAATTAGGGTTGTACTAACCCTAATGGAATAACAAAGTAGAGGAAGTGCAATGTTATTATTTATTGATGTTGTTTCTTGCATTGTGATTTTCTTCTGTTTGGTTAATTTCTTAACGACTACAGAAGTTAAGACCTATTTATATTCAACACCATATCCACAAGAGATGTGGATATTAGGTAAAAAAGATCACAATAGTAATTTGAAGCTATCAACCTTCATCTAATTGTAAGGAGACCCACAAGGTTATAGCTAATCGAAGATCCAGGATAAGGGTTATAAGGCGAAACTTTGGGACTTAAAAGGTGATGAGTAAAATTTACCAAAGGTGTTCACAAGGTGGATTATGATACAAGTGTTGTTGGATTATTCATGCACGGCATCGAGTTAGTTCGATGAATATGATAAGTACACATAGTTACGAAGTTAAGAGGAACATAGTACTTGTATTCATCGTATATTGATTTCAATCAACGCGATCAAGATTTGTTACTAGTGTTACTGTTCTGACAAAATCCCCCTATTAACTTTGCTACACTTTTTTGGCTACTTTAGCAAGTTCTTGATAAATATTCAGTATTCACTGTGGGTTCCACCCCAAACTTTATTGGATTATAAATTTGATAATGACTGTATTATACTTTGATTGAGGTGTATTCATAGGCTACATCAAATTTTGGCATTGTTGCTGTGGAGTACAGTTACAAATTGATTAATTGGAGCTTTCAAGGTTGCTGATTTTGTTCTACTGTTGTTCTTGAGGCATATATCGGTGTATTCCCAATACTCGTGGTTAAGGAAATCCCTTTTTCCCACTTAATATTGAGCTACATTGAGCTTATGGCAGAATTTTATTGTGGAAGAGCTTGAACATCATCAGGGGGTTCATGATGACCCTAATCTAATTCTTCCACCTTAATATGGTGTTCACAAAACCATGGAAATTACTACTCAGTTGGATAAAGAGAAAACGAGGAGGCTTGATGCTTCTCGTCGTGAAATCACTAGGAAAGAGTGAGATAAGAATAACAATTTTGAGCAACACTCAACAGATTTGTTGATATGAATAGTAAAGTTGTTTTTGATATTATTACTTGTGGGGATTTCGCGAGCCTTAATTGAAAGCTAGTTGTAGAGATCTTAGATTTAGTCTCTAATATCATTCGAGGGTGGAAAACATAAAAGGCAGGAAGTGGAGCCAATACTTAATATATAGGTTCTTCCAGCGAGTTTAGAGCTTTAGATGATATAGTATCTAAAGATGTTCCATAGTTGAGGATGGAGATTGTGTTGATTACATAGAAATTTGCAGATATGAATGCTAAGAAAGTGAATACAATGGTTGAGTGAGGTATGTTGGCTAGACATGATGAGTCTGGCTCTAAGGAGAAAGATATGTACCTGGATATAGTGATGAAGTATTTTTGAGCCAAGGGACAAGGGTCCAATCCATACTCATGGAACATGATAAAAGGGAATAAAGGTTAGAAATATTATAAGTGCATGTATAGGTATTGTAGAAGAGAGAGATGGTCATTAGAGCCAAAACGATAACTATAAGGAGAAAAGTAGTGCGTATGTTCCACCAAGAAACATTGATACTGATTAGAGGATGAAAGGTTTACTTGCTAAGTTGGTTAAGGGTTCTGACAATCAAGAGAGTTAACTCAAGGAAATTACGATAGATATTTTGAGACTAAGACAAATAGTAGAATCACATGCTACTATGATTAAGAAGCAAAAGCACCAGTTTGGTCAGATGTCTGCGATATTGAATCAAAATTAACTACACTCTTTTGAGTAAGAATGTATAGAATTCAAAGAGTGAAAGTCACTATTTAACCATTACCACTAAAAATTATAAGGCTACTGTTAATCCTTCTATGTTTGTAGTTGATGAGGTGAGAAATGATGTTATTGATCATTATGATTCACCCGAAGTTGAATTAAAGAAGATGATGACTTATGGTGAAACATCAAAAAAGTCAATGGGTGCTGAGAAGAGAGTTGAAACTAATAAAAGACATTGTAACATTGTTGAACTAGTGTTGAATACAATTCCATGACATTGCCTACCTTTTCCTTAAATGTTGAAGAATAAGCAAGAAAAAAGGAAATAACTTTAATTCATGTTGATGATGAGAGAATTATCTGTTAATATCTATATTATAAAAGCATTGTAGTAGAGGCTTATTAATGCACAGTTCATGAAATACATAGTGACGAAGAAGCAAATGGTGGGTTTTGAGCCCGTTGATAATATACACCATTATATTGCTACTGGTTCCCTATCTTTAGTTTATAAGAAACCAAATCCCCGAGCTTTCACTATTTCTTTCACTCTAAGGTCTCTTTATTTCGCAAAAGAACAGTGTTAATTGGGAGCTAGTATAAATCTTATCTGCTAGAGGTTTATAAGAAATTAGGGTTGGACACACCTCGAACAATGTTGATGAGATTACTTATCATAGATTGGACTATGAAAAAATTATTTTGTATCTTGTGTGATTTCTTGGTCAAGCTGATGAGTGGTGAACTTACTACTCATTTACACTCAACATTCATGCACAACACCAGGTTCTAAAAGAACAAGTTAGATATATGTGTGACTAAATGCACTAATCTCCATATTTTGCTGGCATAGTGGATATAAGATGAGAAAGTATGGATCGGAGCTAAAAGACATCAAGGATGAGAGAAAAGTATGCATCTAAAGACCCTGCACTGCTCGAGCTTAGTTACCGCAGTTACAGTCCTTTATCCGCGATCATCATTAGTCATGTTGGTCAAGTTAATATGACCGTAGAGATTTTGCAGGGATCACCATAAAGAGAACGTGATCATGGAGTTCAAGCAGCAATTGTTGTTAACATGATATCTAAACTATCATTGCAATCGCAGTGTACCTGGTTTAATAAGCAAAGGGAAATTTAATCAAATGGCATATCTGATTTCAAATTCCCATTTAAGACCAAAATTATTTTACCGTTGGACGTTATGGATAGGAGGAGGATTGAGAAATTAGAAGCTTGTGGAACCCTAAAATTTGGGGAACATCTTTGTATTTAAATTTTCAAGTTGAAGTTCGTAAAATTTAATAGGATGTTAAGAGTTTCCTTACTCTTCATTGCTGTGGATGCCATGGATGAATTGATTGGTATAATTTTTCTCTTTTATTTTATGAGTAGCTAACTTCTCTAATCTTGTGATTATATTGAACTATTGGTTGATATTAATAGTTGGAATTTTTTGGTAAAAACCCCAATCATCCCAATGGGTTTGTTGAGTAAAAACTCCAAACTCTAGAAAACCCTCATCACTCTTGAAAGAGGGATATAGGTGAAATCTTGTGTCCCATAGCTTTCTTTAGAGAGGACTCTATGGGGACATAACAATAGTTGACAATTATTGTTGTGGTTTACTTCCTTTTACCATCTTGGAAATAAGGGTAGATGGATAGTGAGATATGTCATGGGCATTTTCCTAGAAATAAGGATGTCCAATAGAGGTTTTGGGTGGTGATTGTTGATGCATTTGACAGGTGCTCAAAAGATTCAAGGGGTGACATCTTTGTGGTTTCGTTGACAAACTAGTCTCAAAGACTTTAGACCTAGACTATCATGTAATCAACGATTAAAGCTAATGCTAAAATATTTTATTCCCATGCACATATTGCCTTTAGGTAGACATAATCCAAGACTCCTCCTAAATTGACTTCTAAATCAAAAGTACGAGTGTAGTTCGTTTCTTTAATAAAAATCGATAAAATCAGATTCCAAACCACCACCCCACTTTACATTACATGTTACATTTTATTTATATTTTGGGTATCTTCTTAGTAATTAAAATACCCATTGAATTTTAAGTTTAAATTTCACTCCTTCTGAATTCGACCCCAATAATCTTTGGGCTATTGACAATGACCGTCCTCTAAATGTTTTGATTGTGTCGTTGCGGAGTAGTGGAATTTAGATTTCACTTGTGTGTTGTGATTTTTACTTGGGTATACCTGAGGTGATTTTTATTTAATTTGTTATTTATTTTTTATTTTTATTAGGTAAACATCATTCATTAAAGATAATCATGTGTAGCGAAGGCTCGGATCATCTTGGCACCGAAGATCATGAGAGTGTTATTTGCATTCCCCCCATCGAGGAAACTAAAGAATTTTATGTCACAAGTTTAATGCTACAATTTCTTCATCTAAAGGGACTTTTTGAGGGACAAGCTCATGAGGACCAGAATTTACACTTGTAGAAATTTATTGAAGTTTGTGCCACTTTAAACATTCCACACATATCTCAAGAGTCCATGTGGTTATGCCTTGTCCAATTCTATTTAACGGAAATGCAGGATCTTTATAGTGTATGCCAAGAACCAGAAGTTTTGAAGAACCATTGTTACCACTTAATCCGGAACCGCAACAAATTGAAAGTATGGCAGAACAGCAAGAGGCTGATAGACTGGCAGCCTTAGCTCGATCTCAGGTGAATGTGCAAAACGTCGAGCAACAAGCACGACAGCAAAATCCTATGGACGAATATTTGGGCGACAAGGAGTTGCTGAATACCAAAGATGTACAGAGCAGATAGCTGCACTAGTACGACGTAATGTTAATAGGAACTATCCGTTCCGAGAAAGACAAAAGTACCAGCTTGTCCAGTATGATCTCAATGATGATGATAATGGAAGAAATGGAGCAGGTGCAACAGGTGCAACAATTCCTCCACCGTTGGTACCTGGGGCTAAGTTCAACAATACGAGTACTATGATCCAACTCCACAATCTAAATGGGTTGTTTGGTGGCCTTTCTGGGGATGACCAGAACTTCCATCTGGTGAATTTTGTCACCATCTGCAAATCTTTTGATAACGCAGGAGTAGGCCAGAATGCTATCCGGTTGAGATTGATTTTGTTGTCTCTGTTTGGAGAGGCAACGTTATGGCTAAATTAGCTGACACTCAATTCTATAACCAACTGGATGCAATCGAAGTGAGCTTTCCTAGAATGGTTCTTTCCGCCTTCCAGGAGGGTACAGTTAAGGGAGAAGATCATCAACTTTAAGAAGCTCCCCACTAAAGCCTTGCATAAATCCTAGGAAAGATTTAAGAAGAAGATGGCACAGTGTCCGAACCACAACATGACGGACATACATTTGATGGAGACTTTGTACAGGGCTCTTAACTCTGTTACAAAGCAAATTGTAGAAAATTCTGCTGGTGGTTCATTTAATAATCTTACATTCCAAGAGGATTCAGAGATACTAGACAGAATTACCAAACAGATTCGGGCATGGCAAACCAAAGAATCTGTGGTGGCCAACCCCACTGCTTCTGTAGGTATTACCATGGAATAATGCAAAAGAGAAGAGGAGTGTTAGCAATACATGGCCCACCTGAAAACACAAATGGAGTTGCTAACCAAGCACTTGCTATCAGGCAAGGTTGAGAAGGTCAAAGCTGTGGGATCTTAGGATAGGATTGAGGCTGATACAGAAGAAGAGGCTAACTATATTAGTAATTAGGGGGGTTTTCAAGGAAATATCCAAGGGAATCAAGGTTAGAAATTTTAGGATAACCATGGTAAAAAAGATAGAGACCAGGGAAATTAGAGAAATAATAATGACAGGAGGGGGCTACATGTTCCTCCTGGAAATCGATAGGTTGCTTCAACATGATCTAAAAAGATGTCCATGAAGGATATGATGGCTAAGTTGTTGAAGGGAGTGGAAGCTACCAACTTTGGTGTGACCCTCATGATGACCGATCTGATATCCATCATTTAGTTGGTGCACTCATATCCACTGTAATTAAATATTTGGATCAGCAGATGAGCCAACTCTTCGCAGTATTCAACTAGAGAAAGAGAGGAATGTTACCAAGAGATACGGTCCAAAATCCGCACAATAATGGCTCATGCATGGCAATTACCACTAAAAGTGGTAAGATATTGCCTAGCTCTTCTACGGGCAAACCTGTATTTAAAGAGGTAGTTCTTGATGAATCAATAAAAGATGATCTGGTAGAGTCTGAAAAGATGGACAATTCAAATGACGCTACGAAGAAAGGTAAAGAGAGAAAAAGGAAGTAGTTCTAAAAACTATCCCAAGACCACCACCTCTCTTTCCTTAATGATTGAAGAAGAAAATGGATGAGGTAAAATTCAGCAAATTCATTGCAATGCTCAAGAAATTGAAAATAAATGTGCCTTTGGTTGAGGCACTTGAGCAAATGCCAAGATATGAGAAGTTCATGAAAGACCTTGTGTCTAAGAAATGGAAGGTTAGCCATGAACTGAAGGACAATCTTCTTCATTATGGCGCTCTCTCTAGAAGGTCTTTACTGCAGAAAAAGGCATATCAGGGAGCGTTTACCATCCCATACACTATTGGTTCCCTGAATTTCATAAAAGCACTATGTGACTTGGGAACCAGTATAAACCTAATGCCACTTGTTGTGTACAAGAAACTGGGTTTGGGGGACCCTACTCCTACAAATATTCGATTAATAATGGCAGATAGGTCTATGAAACGGCCTGTGGGCATATTACACGATGTCTTGGTTAAGGTGGCCGATTTTATTCTGCCTTTTGATTTTGTAGTCCTGGATTGAGAAGTGGACTTTGAAGTGCCCATCATATTAGGTAAACCATTACTTGCAACTAGGTGAGTTATAGTAGACATGGAGCTAAATGACCTCAAGTTCAAGCTCAATGACAAAGAAGCACGCTTTGAAATACACTCATCCATGACTCAGCAAATAGATATGAGTGTTTTCTCAATTGTTGATGTATTCTATGAAGATTGTAAGGATGTATCAATAGGTTTTCATGGCGAAGTTTGAGTAATCAAGATCACCATGTCGTGCCGTGACAGTAAATCAGGCGCTATTGGGAGGCAACCCAAAATATTTATATTCTAGTAAATTATTTATTTTTGAAGTTAGGATTTAGTTCACATAAGGTGGAATCGATGTATTTTTCCAAATGCCCCTGATGATATTTTTGATAGGCTATCAAGATGGTGTTAAGTTATCAGATTTGTCATTAGAGACCTTAGCTCTGAAGAAGGGTCTGTCAAGGCTGACGTTCATTTATGATAAGCTATCACAATTATGATGGCTTATCAGAAATGTCATCACAAAAAGCCCAACATTAGCTAAAACTGTGAGCCAAATTAAAAAGACCCGAACTGACCCACAGCTTGGCCTTTCAACCTTCCCTCTTAGATTTTAATTCCTTTAAGTTATTTTTCTTCACTACTTAGAATATTTTCTTCCCTTCTTTAAACTCTTTCTAAGTAAACTAAGGAGAAAGCTTTCGTGCATGTGTGTGTGGGATACCAATAAAAATTAGAAACCTATCTTTACTTCTTCTTGTGCGTGTAATCAAAGTGAAGGTCTCCATCAAGTCTTGAAATTGAACTAAAAGGAAAGAGCTCAAAAACCATAAAGAAAGTGAGCAAGGGAAGTGTATATCAGAAACTCTTCAATGAAGAGTCTGATTATGAAGAGGAAGAGCCTCTTCTCATAAATTAAAAGAATAATCAAAGCTATAAAAGGACTACACCACACCCACCATTTGAGGTAGAGGATAGTAACGAAAGTGACACTGAGCCAACATCATCTGAGCATACAGCTTCTGAGCAGTTGGCCTCTTAGCAACAAGAGTCTGAACAGCTGCCTATAAAGAGCATGATTTAGATCAGCATAAGTTTGAGTAACCTAACTCCAAGGGACCACCAACTGAGTCCCCTTCTATTGAGCCACAAGATGACGAAAACTCTCTGATTCAGGGAACTATGGTCAAATGCAAGAATCCTAAATCTCGAGATGGCACTAGATAGTAGATTCCTAAGGCTTAGAAAATCCTCTTTTATGGGCTTCACAAAACCAACAGAAGAGTTGTCAAGAGATCAATCTTTGAGGAGAAGATAATCATCACTAAGGGGTTTAGCAGGTACCCGAAAGTGGAGTAGAAATTTCATAGCTATAATTAGGGATGGACTACACGAGGAGAAAATTCATTATGACCTATGATAGTTAGGGAATTCTATGCAAACTACCAAGATCTCTTAGAAAACATGTGCAAAGAAGGAGAGAAAGAAATTGACCAACCTGTGTTGGACAAAGTTCCGATATGGGGTGTAGTGGTGGATATTTCTGAAGCAACAATCAAAAAATTCCTTCATGGCCCAAACTTCAATCCCCAGGCCACTTCACGTACTTTCTATGCCTGATGGAAGAATCGGGAAAATCAGTAGAATTGGTTAGCCACACTCATAACCGATGGAGAACCAGAATGGCTAATAAATTTGAGTGAAAGGATCTTCAAAGCCTCCCTGAAATAAGAGGAAAGATTTTGGTGGGGTATTGTTCATACTTGGTTGATGCCCATAGATGGTGATAATATCCTTGGGGATGACGAGTAATATTAGTCGCAAGTTTTATGGATAACCTCAAATTGAATTTTAGAGAGATTATTGCCGAAGAGATAAAAATTTCTGTCTCAAGGTCTGATACAACCTATCCCTTCCCTTGTTTAATTACAAGGTTGTGTAGGGCAGTAAATATTCCAAAGATTATGGTGTTAGAAGAACAAATCCTTATCGAAAAGACCTATAATCCTATCAGAAATGAGGAAAATCAGTTGAAGATAATGGTTGACAGGGGCGTAGAGATTCCCACTGACCCATTGGTCACAGGTACTAGTTTAGTGCCTAATACTAAGATAGCTAATTCTAAAGTCGTACCTCCAATATTCGCAATAATAGCAGAATCTTCAGTACCCAAAACTAAGATAATTTCTCCAGCTGTAGTGCCTACAATAGAATTTACCTTCAACCTTATGAATTTTAGAAGAATAGGAAAATAGTCCAAGTTGTGTGAGGCTCATGTTAAACTCTTTGCAAAGAAATTTGCAGCTGCAATGGACAAGAAGGTTAAGGCTGCACAAAAGACTTATAAGGCTCTACTGGGATGGATTGATGAATTGGAGAATTACTTTAATGCTCAGTTTAGAGAGAGGTCTACTCTAGAGATGGCATTATTCAGACCAGACCTAGATAAAATAAAGGTAGAGGTTGGAAAGCTACAGCAACACTAATTTATAGCATTAGTAGACCCGATAGCTAAGGATTATAAGGGAGAAATGTCGATGCTTGATCTCATAGAGGAGCCAGTGATAAAAAAGAAAAAGAAAAGTGAAAAGAAAGAAAAGGAAAAGAGAGAGAGGCCCGATAATGATAAAGAAAGAAAAACATAAAAGAGGGAAAGAAATAACTCTGAAAATAAGGAGATGAAGAAGGCAAGGTTTGAGTCCTTAGCAGACAATAAGAAATGGAAGACAACTATCCGAGTGAGAGCACTAGGTGCCTCAACCAGTAGGCCTTCATAGACTGATAGAACAGCTGCACCAGAATAGTTTGAGACTCCTGATAGAGAGGCAGCAGCAGGGTGAGGAACCCATGACCCCCGAGATTGATCCATTCTAGGTATACTCTAACCCTTAGTTTAGATTTTCTTTGATTTTAAGTTGAGGGTGTAGAGTAAATTATTGTTGTAGAATTTTGTAGTTGATTAGGAGAAATACTTGAACTTAAGGTAGTTGAATTATTTTGTGATTTTCGTACACCTCTTCAAGTGGTCTACTCATTTAACTGTGTGATTTGCATTCAAATGTGACCACTGCTCATTTTTGTATGGCATAAGTTCTAGTAACATAATAATCATTGCTAAACAGCTGCATGAACTGAATGAGTCATATCTTACGATATACGTTTATGCCATGTGTGTGTGAGCAACTACTTAGTTCTCTTTATATGTTAAACTTAGAACTTGCCCGGTTAGTCTTACCTAGGTTGAAGGATAAGGGTCAGGAAAGGATCATAGGCCATTTTGATATTAGCTCACTTTATCCTAAATGGCCTTCCCTATGTGTATAATATCCCTTGATCCCTATTTTGAGCCTAATTAGCCTATTTATTTGTATGATACCTGTCACCTTCCTATTTAGATCACAATGAACTAACTTTGGCCCTAGTCCTCCTTAGACACTGTGCACCTTGAATTAGGCAAATGTCCTAAGTTGAGGGTGGCTATCATAGGGTGTGTTATATAGATGAGTATAAAGAAAGGTAGAATAAAAGAAAAGAATAAAATGCTAGGTGCAGAGAAGAAGAGCAAGAAAAAGAAAAATTGTGAAAAAGATTAAGTAATTAAGAAAAGACTGCACCCATTCTATGTAAGTGTGATCAAGAAAAGAGAAGAGAGGAACAGGCTAATGAGTAAAACCCCAAAATGATATTGTAGTTTCAAGGAGCCTTAGTCATTTTAAATACCATCATTTATGATACTAGCCTCTAGCCTACATTACATGTCTAAGAGAAGTCCTATAGTGATCATAGCTGACCTATTTAAAGATCTGGGTAATGAATATAAGGGTAAGCCTGTGATACTTGGCATATACTGTTTGGAACTTTGTTCTAAGATTGAGTGTTTGATTGTCCCCATGGTTACATATATAATTGTCGATATGAGAGAAGGGGTATTTCTTTGCTATGAGGAAACACTAGTTAAATTGCTAGTTACTTACTTGTTCGGGTAGTGTAATACTGATCTATGCATAGTTGTTATAACTTTATTGATGCCGTATCTTAAGTCCTATATGTTGCATTGGTGTTCTTCAGTGTTCTTGAATTGAGTGACCTTGGAGATGGTGAACGTGTTTTAAGATGATACGGATGATTGACCACCAAATGTACTTAGTAATCTCTTAGTTGTGTTGAGTTTCATGAGGAAAAGCCATTGTTTTAAGTTGAGGGTGTTGATGTGTGAGCTAATGCTAACACATTTGAGTCTTTTAACTAAGAATAATTGTGAAGTCTTAAGAAAATTTTCTCATTTTTTATTGATTTTACAGTTTAAAATGATAGGATAGAGAACCAACAAGAATGGAAGTAAAAAAGTTGAAATAAAAAAAATCTGAAGACAAGTGTGGGTGACGATATTTTTGATAAGTCGTCAGCCTTGTAATAGGTTATCAAGTGTATCGTTAGTACTAAATAGAGAATTGGCCTATGTTGAAAGATGCGATGATATTTTGAGATAAGTTGTTAAGCATCTGATAAGCTGCTAAGAATGTCATCAGCCTGAGGCAGCATAGGAAAACTGAACCAGAGCTTTGACGATATTTTATGATTGGCCTTTACAAAGCTAATAAGTTGTCAAGTTTGTCGTCATCCTTAAATAGAAAGAGCCAAAACTGAAGAAGGATCTGATGACATTCATGATAAGTCATCATCCTCCTGATAGACTATCACCAATTTTGTCACCTAATCGGAGGGATTTCTGAATTCTATTATTTTATTTTATTAATTAAGGAAAACTATTTAAAGCTTTGTTTTAGGATTTTCTTGAGAGTTTGATCCATTGAGTTTTGATCAATATACTTTGATATTTTCTCTCTCTACTTTTAGTTTTAGTAAGCAATTACTTTGAAGATATTATATTCATTATTTTGGGATTTCCTTTGTTATTTAATTTGAGAATCTCTAGTTTCTATTCATCTTGTGGTAATTTTATCTTTCAAAGCATGAATTCATCTACTTTCTTTGATTTTTACGTCATGAGTGGCTAAATTTCTTTAACCTTAATTATGGGATCTTAGGTTAGGTATTGATAAGGTGCTGAGTGATCAGGATTTCAAAAGTAGTAGAACTTCTTGATAATTCTGAGGTTTTAATTAACGTCTGTTGGTTGCAAACAATAGATAAAACCTACTTTGATTTGCTTGAGAAAGAAATCAAATATAGTATGAAGTGAATTATCAACAGGGGCTTGGAAATACTTTGTTTAATAATCAGCATTGTAAAAATGTTTGTTAACCTGAGGTAAAATTAGGGAACTAAATATAAATTCCCTAAGTTCGAGAGGATTAGGTAATTAATTTCTTAAGTAGGTCGAGAAAAATTTAAGCATAACTTTGATAAAGATAACTTGTTGTCCTACCTATCGTGAGAATCCTGAACCACTAGTAGCATATGTCAAGTACCAAAATCCCTAGTGAACATAATTCTTGTATTTCATAAACTCTTGATTATGAACACTAAACTAACGTAACCAAAAATTTCTTGTTAAACTATAACCCCCCCTTTCTAGAAACATCCAACTATCAGTTGATTAATTTGCAAATGACTTACATTCACACCATATTCCCTGTGGAATTCGACCCCAACCTAGTTGGGTTTTATATTGACAACGATCGCTTACATTCTCATTGAGAGTTGTGGTTTGAAAGTTATTAACATGCAAAGTTAACACCCTCCTCTGTCAAAAAATTTAACTTTTAACATGTGAAAATAATTTTTTTCTCTAGGGAAAGAGGTAATTGAATATCCTTGGAGAATTATACAAGCCATGTGTGGTGAATTTATTTGTCCATATATCATGTGTACTTGCACTGTTTAGTACTTGCCCCATTTGCCTCTCACGGCCAATTTTTATTTTACATGGTTGGGGAGATAATGTTATGCCATCTTTGTGACATTGGAAGTCCACTTGAGCATAAAAATCCTTCCCTTGCATAGATGTTATCCCTAGTCACCAACTTTGTGACTTTAGGTCGTACTTTCGTAAACACATTACAAGTCCTGAGCCTTTTAATCTTTATCCTTCTTTTGATCCCTACCCTCCTTGAATATAAAATTACTACTAGAGGCTAAAAGACTAAATTGGGGTTGGTGATGATTGAAAGAGATAAATTTTGGCTAGGAAGTTTTAAGTAAGTGACTAAGCTTAGGTATTGAGAACAAATGAATAGGAAAAGTAAAGAATCCAACAAAGCATAGCTAAGGGTGCTCTGGATCTCGTGCTTCTGAATCTATGATATAAGACACCATAGAACAAGGGAAAAGTATCCATCAGTACTTTAAATATACTGGTATGCTAGATGAGGTAGGGCTAAAGGCAAGGGCTTATGTATGAACATAGCTTAACTGAATAACATGAGAGTACTGAATGAGGACATATGCATGAATGCACAAACCATAATAGATATCATCTTGACTCTGAATACTGATACTCGGATATTGCTTTACTAATATCTGAACTCATTACTAATACTGAGATACTGAATAACTAAATCATCTGATATTGATAACTGAGTACTGAAGTTGAGATCAGTCCTATCTAATAGGAGATCTCTGAATCTAATGATAATGGGAATGCTTGACTCAAATGTAAGATCCATCCTATCTAGCAGGTTATCTCTATATCTACTTATAATGAAAGTACTTAGCTGAATCTGAGATCAGTCCTATCTAGTGGTGACCTCTGTATATACTGATAATGAATATGATTTGACTTAATCTGAGATCATTTCTATCTAATGGGTGATCTCTAAATCTAATGATAATTAATTTGATTTTACTTAATCTGAGATTAGTCCTATATAGCGGGTGATCTCTGAATCTGATAATACTGAAGCTGATTAACTAAATCTGAGACCATTCTTATCTAGCGGTGATCTCTGAGTTTGTTGATAATCAAAATGATTGATTGTATCTAACAGTCCATACTCTGTACTACTGAACTGAGTATCTTTACTGAGACTGATTCTAAAACTGAAACTGTGGGAAGTACTCATTTCACCAACATGCCCCTTTAAGCAAAGTTGGGGTCCAACCAGTAACCCCAGTTGGAAGGTTGTCAGTACTGTGGCACGGGTAAATACCTCTCTTGTAGAACCAGTCTTATCGAATGGGTAACCCCCTGGGAACATTCCTATATATATATATAATATACTAATGGGTGATCCCTGAGTATGTTAGTTCCATTTAGCGGGTGACATCTCATACCTATGCTGGCTACATAGTTTTGGAACTTTGGGATTGATCCTAGGGATATCAGTTCACTATAATGGGTTAGTCCCCATCCCTAGGTTTGCTCGATGCTATGTCCTACTTCCATCTGAAAGAATCTGAACTAATTCTTTTTCTTAAACTGTACTAGACTGAGCTAAATCTGTTACTGATCATACTGAGTAACTGAATTAAGCTGAGTTCTCTTGATTTCTAAGAATGATAGAATACTACTGAATCTCGTTATCTAACTGAATTATACTAAGTTTTGAATTGATTACTTGAATGCTACTGAGGTCTGAAACTGCATTCTTGAATACTATTAAGATCTGAGATGAGTACTGAACTGAAGTTGGAATGCTAAAAATAGTTAGATTACTGAGATTTCTTAAGTTCTATAACTGTCTGAGTGGACTGAGTTCTAACAATCATGGCTTGACTGAGATTACCGTGAAAACTAACACAGGCGCTAAACTTGCAGCTAAATTATCGGGTATAAATACCCCCAGGACTCGATAACATAAAAGTAAAAAATAAATATTCTTGAATAATCATGACTATGGATATTCATACAGCATTACAATCATTAAAGCATCTCTTCAAGCACTTGGAAATCATAAACATGTGATAGTATAGGGAGACATTCTATTAGCTCATACTCCATTCAACTAGATTTAGCAACAAATATTTAACATGCATTAAAGAGCATATAATTGGTGGATTTCATGCTAACATGTCATAATTCATTCATTAAGGCTTTTCAACAAACACTTGGCAAGCGTGATCTTGCACACAATCGGAGATTTCTAGTCAACATGCTATAAAGGTTCAAATCCTTCACATAAGCATTTTATCAAACATATAGGGAGCATGCTTTGGTTATTCAAAAATTTCAACACTCAATTGACATAAACACATCACTTAACATGCAACTTGAACAGGGTTTATCATGAACATCTCATGAATATCAGATACTAGGATCAACTCTTGAGATTTTATAAACAAAACTTGAATTTAACTCAATAATATCATGAACTTAAATTTAAATTCACATGAATCATGAAAACTCATTAATTTAAGATCTTTGAATGTAGAATAAGGAGTCTTCAACTTCTTGGGTGGAAGAAACCCAAGAATCGACATCTAACATACCTTTCTAGGTAATTCTTAAAAGATTAAAGGTGAAACCTTGATGATTTGGGTCTTGGATTAGAAACCCTAGGTCCTGTTCTTGAATAAAATTGAGAGAAACGAACAATATTTAGGTGTAAATTTGTTTAATCTTGTGTTAAAGAGTATATATAGGTGTTGGGAAAAAACCCTTTTTTCCGTTGGAATTAAAATCCAGAACTGGAAAAATCCCTATTATACGTGCTAGCGCGACGTGCCATAATCGCACAAGCTTACTGGAAATTGGACAATTGGGAAACTGAGCCATGGCGCGACATGGTGGAAATTGTGTTTCCACCTTTGTTTCAAACTGGAAAGACACTGTGACATGGTGGAATTACAGAGGCTTACTAGAATTTAACAATTGCCATTTTGGCTGGCTCCACAACGTGCTAAAGTGATAGGTGGCACATTGTCTCACTAAAATGAATCTAACTCTTTGCCTGAGTGTTGGATTTGGGCAAATTTGGTATCGACGTAAAGCTTATTTAATTCTCTAAGGCTTATTTGATATTAGGGAAATTCTACACAATTTTAAATATTTCTAACTTTGGAAGTCACTTCTAAATTTTATAAGGCCGGAATTACACTTCACTTAACACGCTCTAAGGCTCATAGTACGAGAGAACTTTGCGGGATCTTACTTGGATCCTCATCTAATCTTCCAAGTAGAATGTTGTAAAGTGGTTTAAGTGAGGTATATCCTTATGTTCTGAGATTGCATCCCTATTAGCATCTTTACCCTGAAATGGACTAGATTCATTATAAGAAATTGGGTTGACTTCTTCTTTTGAATCTAACACTATTTCCTTTATTTTGACATCTTCCTCATCATTTGGTTTGGTTGGTTGGGAAATCATGGGTTCTTTGTTGACAAAATCATCATCATATCTTTGTTTCTCTTCTTGGTAAACCTCATCTTGGGGAATAGGCAAGGCAAAGAATTTGCAAAATTGATGTATGTCTTGCATGTTCTCCCAAATTGTAGTTACCCGATCAAAGATAGCTTGCAGCATAGTTTCAAAGATATTGGACTCGATATGTTGCTCTTCCTTCTTCTCATCATAAGATATATTAAATTCATAAGACGAATTAGCATTTGAGATAGCATCATGAGGGGAAGGGGTATTTGAACTAATATTTATAGAATACTTGTAAATGACCTTGATTACAAGTTTGAATTAAGCAAGTAAGATATTCCCCGGCAACGACACCATTTTTGATATCGTGCAACTTACACGTCAATTAAATGCAAGGCAGTCGTCGTTAATATATTTACCCAACTTTGGAGTCGAGGTTGAATCTATGAGGAACAATGTTAGTGGCGATCAAATTAATTAGAAGTGATAGATACAAGTTAAATTCAAACAAAGGTTACAAAAAGATAAAATGGGGAAGGTAAGCACCTATACTAATGTTTCTTTATGTTATTTTCTTGTGTAAATTTGAGGCTACGAATAATTAGAGTTTTAACAATTATGCGTGAAACTTGGGATTATGTGTTACTAAGGGACTGACATGTAGGAGTTAACTATCAACATCTTTTTAGTAATTCAAATATGGGTAGGCTTGGTTATAGGTTTTTATGTTAGACTTTCAAAAAAACATCAAACTTTAAGCCATTGACTCTTTTGAATGCCTAATGGATGTTTTCGACAATTACAAACCACAACCTCAATCTAGGTATCTCTATTTCTAGGATTTCACCCATGGCATAGTTAACTTCCATTCACCCTTATGTCTAAGATAGTGAAAATTTAGTAAACTACACGTATAATTATCTATCATTGCTTTAGTCCCTATATCCCTATTTGGTTTATGATATGGATTCCTAAAGTTCATCCAAAACCCTTCTTTAGATGATGGAATGGAACTTTCTAAAGCTTAGAGCTTTCGCTCATCAAAAACATGTGGGCATTTGGAACTTTCACCTGTCAAATCTTAACTGAAGTAGCTAGCAATAATAGAACCCATAAACATGAATTCCCAAATAGATGCTAATAATAACAACCCATACATACTATAACCCCTATTCACACATAACCCCAAGAAGGTGATTTAACTGCACATAAGATAAACAAGCATAAATATACCTATAATATCCATTGAATCAGAGCTGTAAAAGATCTCAGCAAATGTTACTTCAAACTTGGCTCTCCGATAATATTAACAATGGAAGTCAGCAAATCTTTCTCTTAGAAAGTCTCCAATGTATTCTTCACCCAAAATTTACAAAATATTTTCTTCTGCAAAAATGGAGGCTACAAAGTCTCAAGCCAAAAAACCTAGAAAATTTTGGAAAGAAGGAATATTAAGGAATTGGCTGAGGTTTTAGTCTTTTTGTTCAATTTGGGATCAGCATATGCAATTACAAATTTTCCCTTAGCTGATATACTCTACTAGGCTGTGATCACGAAAGTCCCAATGCGGCCGCGACTATGTGACCATGGTTAAAAACCTCGAACGCAGTTGGAAGACTCTTGCTTGACTACCGTGAGTGCGACCCTAGTACATGAGGCTTTTCTGCTTCAAATCTTCAGTTGCACTTTTCTTTATCCCTTTTGATCCTTTTTCGCTTTTCTTGATTCTTTACATATATGTATTTATTTACCTATAAAACATGGGAATTTGTTAAATTAAATCATAAAATAGTCTCATTCCAACCATAAGAATGTAGTAGTGTATGCTAATTCAGATATCTATGAGTGGCAAATTCACCACTCATTATTGAGTCATATTCAACAGCTATCAAGCAGTTGGAGCAGCAATAAGGGCAGATATTTGCCACTTTGGCTCAAAGAAAGCTAGGTAATGTCCATAGTTAAACAGCGCAGAATCCTTCAAAACTTGTTTATTTTTTGGCCATTAATACTCGAAGTGGAACCCCATATGATGATTATTATGTTCCTACTACTAATCATCCAAAAAAGGATGATATTATTATTGATGAGCTACTTAAAATAGAGTTTGAGAAGGTGACGTGAAGTGATGATGATTTTGAGAGTTATAATGCAAACAGCTGGGTTACAGATGACACAAAAAATATGGTGCAACATTCTAACATGTTTTCTCCTGTACCGGTAGTAGTAAATAATGTACACCTAGAGATAGTCACCATCTTATGTTTTATTGGGCGCTTTGATATCAATAAGGGATTGTGTGATCTTTGAGTAGGCATAAAAATAATTCCACCAGTGATAAACAAGGTGTTGGGGTTAAAAGAACTAAAGCCTACGTCTACAAGGCTACTAATGGATGACCCAAGTATAAAGAAGTAAGTGGGTATATTGTGTAAGGTAGAAGTTAGGGTGGCATCCTTCACATACCCAATAGAATTTATGATTTTTAAATTTGAATTAGATAAACAATCTTAGATTATCTTTGATAAACCCTTCCTATCCCTGTAAGACCCCATAAAATTCTCTCGTAGAATAAACCTTAGGGCATGTCAAGTGAGGCGTGATTCCGACCTTAAAAGATTGACAATTGATTTACTAAGTGTGTATTGTGTTAACCATAAAGAATTTCCCCAATTTTGACTTTTTATCACATGGGAAATTTGATAAGCTTTCCATCAATATAAGACTTGCCCATATCCAATACTCGGGTAAGAAGTTATGGCTTATATAAGACCTAGTCATAAAACAACATCATTTTAGTGCTTGGCACGTCGCGGAGAGGGTCTATTTGACAACTGTCAATTTCCAGTGGAACTTTGTGATAGTGGCACATCGTGGAGGACCCTAATTTCCTAATAGTCAATTACTAATGGCCTAGCGTGATTGTAATGCATTGCGTTGAAGTTTCAGGTCCTAACTAGTGGGAAAACATAATGGCTCTGCATCGCGGTGACTACCAATTTCCATTTGTCAATTTCTAGTAATCCACCTCTATAGTGGTGTATCGTGGTGGCCTATTGAATCGGGTTCCCAGTTCAATTTTTCCAGTTTTATTCAAAAGTTAAAAAGGGCACTTTGGACTTTTTCCAAGCCTAGTAAACTGTGCAAACAACAAATCAAAGTCATTTACAAGCATTCTATGAATTTTTTCTCAAGTTTTCTCTCAACAAAAATCCTAAGCATCTAAAACGTCCTCCAATAATCTCAAGAATCCACCATAGATTTTCTAAATTGAGTCAAGATTCAAGGTTTCCAAGTCAAGGGCTTCAAGAACACTCATTCAAGAGTACAAATTGAGTTCCAAAAGCGAGAGTTCATCCAAAGCTTCTAATTCAACGTATGTGGGGTTTTGAACAAGGGTAGTCCTTTCACCCTTGTGGCCAAAGGCTCATTTAAATGACGATTCTCTACAATTTATGAGATTTTACAAGAAATTTAATTTAGGGTTTTCACCCATTGTTACTGGTTTCAAGATTTTAGTGTTTTCCTTGAATTAAAAGTCTAATGGCATGATTTTTTATATGTTTTCTTGAGAAATTTCGCCTGGGTCTATACCCCATGATTTTAATCCTTGAAAAGTTAATAGTTGAAATGATTGAAATATTGAAGTATATAAGTTTGTTGAGATTTTGAGACAAATTGCTGAAATTTCCAGATTTGTACATGGGTTATGAATCTATATGCTATCTATTATGCTTTTGATGAGTTTTAACTTGATATGGAATTATGGGTGATTAAACCCTACTTGAGACTTGCAATTTTATGAACTATTGTGCTATAAGCACCCATGATTTAAGTATTCTGAGATTGTTGAGAAACGTTTTGACCTAATGATCATTGATCTTTGAAATCCACTTTCCTACATGAGAGTACAAATTTCATTATTGGGTTCATGGTGAATCATGGGATTATTTCTAAAAGTGGATTTTCCTGAGATAAGCGTAGATAGCCTAAAGGGAGTTGTCTTTAGCACCGAGTGGGTAAGTTACTATGGTTTCTTACACCAAAACTATGTCCCATCGTAGATTGGGCCTAAGGTCGAGTTTATGATTATCATTGGCCTAAGGTCGAGTTGATATTGGGCTCGAGGCCGAGTTTGTTTAGTACTCATTGGACCTAGGTTATACTCCTTGACAGGATTGTCATGCCTCTCCCCAACATGAGGTCTCTTCCTTAGGAGGACAAAACGTTGGACTCTATGTAGCTCGTATGGTTTAGGTAGTTTAAGAAAAAATCCCTAAACTAAAGTATTTCCATCTTAATAAGATATTTTTCTTTAAAAACAAAATACTTTCCCTTAATATGAGTATTTTTTCCTAAAGCTTGAAATGATATATTTTCCTAACGTGAATGAAATGCCTTCAAGTATGTTCCAAAGTTATATGATTTGGAATTCCAAGTAATTAAGTTCAAAAGAATTATGAGTCCTTGAGCATTAAATAAGTTTTACTCTCCACGAGACATATGAATGAGTTGAAAGTATTGTTTAAAGTTTCCTTTAGCCTATGGGTAATGAGAGTAAGAGAAGATTACTGATTTCAAAGTTAAACTATGATGACTCACAAGATTTATGTTACATGCTCCATTCTACATGATTTATGAGCTTTACATTTTATACTTATTCAAGCTGTGTGAGTCATTACTTATTGCATGCATGATTTGATTAAAGAGTATTGGTGTTGTTTTATATAAACGCATGCACCCCTACAAAGTTAGTACTTTCCCAAATGTTGATCCACATATACTTCTATGTGCTACATTATGTTATAATGTAGGTTTAGGTGCTCAGTCCCAGCCTCATCAGTAACTTTTGAGTACCTCTATCTACATTCCTATAGTGGTGAGTCCTCATGGTTCGTAGACTTATCTTCTGACATTTCTTTATTTGAGAGACTATGTTTTTACTTTCAGTTCATTTCAAGATAGATGGGGACCTTTCCCAATGTCTCTCTAGTTCATGGATTAGTAGAGGCTTTTGTCAGACTAGTTATCTGATTGTGGTGGTGTTGAGGTTTCTGGTAGCTTGATCGTTTGGATCGAGCATTTACTCTGTATTTCTTTTCATATGATATAACTATACTATGGTTTGAATTATTTTATCTTGAAATGAAGTTATTAGTAAAAATAGGCTCAAAGGGTTAGCTTAGGGATACTTGTAGCCTTAAGCACTGTGGGATGTCCCGGGAGGCAATTTTGGGTCGTTGCAATCCACTAGTTTGTTGGTGATTGATATAGACCTTGAAGAGATCACTTTCACAGTGAATGATGAGCAAATAGTTCTTCATATGTGCATGAGACTATAAAAATTATCTGATATGAGAGTGGTGTTCGTTATAGAGGTTGTGGATGATCACATAGTTATAGTAGATATGCCTATTAAGGAGAGATTAGGGGTAGAAAAATTAGCAGCAGTGATCACGAATTTTTAGTAAGATGGGATAGAGGAATATGATGAGTTTCTTAATGCATTACATGGTGTAGGTTCTTACTAATATGCCCCAAAAAAGCTATATCTTAATCTAAAAAATAAAACCATGCCACCTATAAAACTATCTATTGAGGAGCCATATATTTGTATTGAAGGGCATCCCACCTCATTTTTAGTATACATTCATGTGGACAAATAATACAGCACTGGTTACTAGAGTAGCAAAATTGGCAGTATCACAGGAGGAAGCTTTGACATCAATGTTGCAAAAATTCAAAAAGGCTATTGGTAGAGCATTGCAGACAGCATGCGAAATCTACCAGGGATATGCCAACACAAGATACAACTTGAGCCAAATAGCATTTTAAGTATTAAGTAGCAGAGTTGATTGAACCATCCAATGAAGGAGGTGGTAAAAGGGGAAATAGCTAAATAGTTAGATATTAGTGTAGTTTTCCCCATTGCTGACAGCAAGTGGTAAGCCTGGTTAATGGGTACCAAAGAAATGGAGAATTACAGTACCCATGAGGCCAGCTATCGATTGGAGAATCTATTTAGATTATAGAAAGATGAACACTTGGATGCAGAAGGGCAATTACCCCATGCCTTTCATGAATCATGAATCATTACTGGATAGACTAGCAAGCAGAGGCTGATATTATTTTATTAATGGGTAATTGGGTTATAATAAAATCATGATTGCTACCAACGACCAAGAAAAACTACTTTCACTTATCCTTATGATACTTTTACATTTAAAAGAAACCCATTTGGACTATGCAATACACCTCCCACTGTTCAGAGATTTATGATGTTTATATTCTCTGATATAGTGGAGGACACGTTCCAAGTATTCATGGGTGACTTTTCAGTAGTTGGGGACTCATTCGATGATTGTTTGGCCTATTTAGCCAGTGCATTACAAAGATATGAAGAATGAAATTTAGTGTTAAATTGGGAAAAAATTCATTTCATGGTTAAAAGAGGTGTATTATGAAGGAACAAGATCCATAAACATAGTATCAATATAGACAAAGTAAAGATTAAGGTGAATGAAAAATTTCCACCAACAGTGTCAGTTAGATGCATATGAGACTTTTAGGGCCATGTAGGCTTTTATTGGAGGTTCATCATAGACTTATCTAAAATTGCAAATCTTTTATGAAATCTTATAGAAAAAGAGGTGAAATTTTTGTTCGATTATGCCTATATCAAGTAGTTCAAATGCCGAAAAGAATGGTAGATTGTGGCACCTATTATTGTGTCCTCCAAATGGTCTACACCTTTTGAGGTCATATATGATGCAAGTGGAGTGTCCTTGGGTGCTTTCCTATCCTAAAAAAGATAAAATATCCTATATCCCATCTATTATGCGAGAAAAGATTTAACCCCCATAAAAAAATTATATAGTTACAAAGCAAGAGTTGCTTCTGGTAGTTTTTGCCTTTGAAAAACTTTGGTCTTATCTGATTGGGAATAAGGTCATATTTCACACTGAACATGAAGCCTTGAGGTACTTGATGTCAAAAAAAGATGCCAAACAAAGACTAATTTGTTAGGTTATCTTACTGAAAGAGTTTGATTTTAAAGTAAAAGACTTAAAAGGGAAACAAAATCAGGTTGTAGATCTCTTATCTAGGCTTGAGGATGAGTTAATGTAAAAAATAGGGGATAATCTTTTGAAAGATGATGATTTTCCAAACGATCGGTTATTAGCGGCATCTCTAGACTTAATCCCCTGGTTTGCTAATTTTGTCTATTATTTGGCAACCAATCTTATCCCAGAAGATCTATAGTTCCAACAACAAAGAAGATTTATACATAAGGTGAGGAAGTTCTTTTGGGATGAGTCATATCTATTTAGGATCTATGCTGATGGTGTAATTCAAAGATGATTCCTAGAGGTGGAGATGATAAGCATTCTAGAAGATTTTCATTTATCACCCGCTGGGGGTCACCATAGTGGTATTCATACAACCCACTAAATTTTGTACTGTGGGTTTTACGTGCTTACAATTTACAAGGATGCTCATGATTTTTCACAAGCCTATGACCAATATCAATTTCAAGGCAATATTTCACGATGCCATGAACTCTCCTTGACACCTATTTTGGAGCTGGAATTGTTCGATGTATAGGGGATTGATTTCATGGGCCTATTCTTGAGCTCCTATGATATGGGATTATTTTATTTTTACTTGACTATGTATCAAAATTAGTGGTTCTAGTTACGTTTCCAGATAATGAAAGTAGAAGTGTCACCACCTTTTTGAAGAAAACTATCTTTTCTTAATTTGGGACTCTACGTGCAATTATTAGTTATGGTAGGTCTCACTTTTTCAATTGACTATTTAAGGACCTACTTAATAGGTATGATCTAAGGTATAATATGGAAACACTTTACATCCTCAAACAAGTGGTCTAGTTGAGGTCTCTAATAGAGAGATAAAGTCTATATTAGCAAAAACTACGAATGCCAATGGGAATGACTGGTCTAGAAAATTCGATAATGCATCATGGTACTACTTAATAGCTTATAAGACCCCCATAGGTTCCTCTCCATATCAGCTTATGTATGGGAAGGTATGCCTTTTACTGGTTAAGATTGAGCACAAGGCACAATAGGCATTGTAAAAGGTAAATTTTGAGTGGCATGATGTAGCAAGCTTTAGGTTGAGCAAGGTGAATAAGTTAGATGAATTCTAACTCCATGCTTCTGAGATATCGGCCATATACAAAGGAATAATGAAGTTGTATCATGACAGAGAAATTGAAGAATAAGTATTCAATTTCGTTGGTTTGATCTTGTTGTATAATTCAAAACTCTGCTTGTTTCTAGGCAAGCTAAATTTTAGGTAGACTGGACCATTCACTGTGGTAAGGGTATTCTCATAGGGTGATATAGAAATTAATTATGAAGGTGAAATCTCATTCAAGGTGAATAGTTAGTGAGTAAAGTACTATTTGGGAAACCTAGATAAAGTAAAAGTCTATGTTGATCTAGATCTTGGAAAAGCCAGAGTTTCCAAGGGAACTTAGTCATGTCGCGATCGTAAATGAAGCACTACTTGGTAGGAAACCAAAGGTACACAAACGCTTAGTGTGTCCTAGGTATGTACTGATTCCCTTTTTTTATATTATTTGAGTGCATTAAGGATAGTGTGCTATTTTTAGTTGGGGGTAAGGTATACCATACCTGTCGTGGGTTTAGTTGTCATGCTTCTTTTCTTATCGGTCGTGATATGATTGTAGAACCGGCATGTCTATGTTAATTGTATAGTATTGTGTTTTGTTTTATATTGTGTTGTGTTTTTGTGTAATTAAGAGATATATTTAGAGTAGTTGTAATATTTTTTGATTGATTTTTTAGTCAAATAAAGCTCTTCCAAACTTTACATATGTGTGAATATTATGGATTTGGTTATGGCATTAGGATTAGGTACATGATAATCACTTGCTAACAATTGCATGAACCTGATAAGTAGTAGATTGTAACATTGACTCTATGTTATGTGTGTGTGAGATGCTACCTAGTTCCCTTTGAGTTTTTAATTCAGAACATGCCTAGTTAGTGTTGCCTAGGTTGTAGGAAAGTTGTTTAGGAAAGGATCATAGGTCGGTTTTGATTTTAGTTTACTTGTAGCTTAAATGGCCTTCCCAGCATGAATTAGTATCCCTTGATCCTTTATTTGACCTATATAGCTTGATTTACTTGTTTTCACCTTTCACCTTTCCATTTGTGTTCCATTAACCTAATTTTTCCCATTTTTCCTTTGACATTGTGCACCTCAACTCAGGTAAATTTCCTAAGTTGAGGATAGCTATCATAGGGGTAGGTGATGTAAAGTAGGTATGTAGAAGGATAAAAACAAATAGAGAGTTAGTAGGGATGGGTTTGTAGAAAAATAAAACGACAAAAAAATTGTGAAAAAGAAAGAATAAAGGACCACACCCAACTTGAATGTGCAATAAAGAATAAAAAAGGAGAAACTAGGGTGGATTAAAAAAATATGGTTAATGTGATGACCCTAATGTTAGTGTATTTCCAAGGAGGCTTAGTCACTTGATGTGACAATATGTACCATACCAGCCCCCAAGCCTATATTATATGTCGGGAAAAGCCCTATAGTGATCCTAACTTGACTAAGATAAAGAAAATAAGGGCAAGCTATTTGATGCACATTAATTGGAACTTCTCTTTTGAGAGTGAGTGTCTCTTGACTGTCCCTGCATTGACATGCATTATTTCATATGAGTGTTGGATCTTTTTTTGTGAGGGCATATGTTTCATATTACTAGCTGCTTACGTGTTTGGGTAGTGTAATTTTTATATATGGATGGTTGTATGTTACTAATGTAATCCCATACCTTGATCCCTTTGTGTCATAAAGTTGTGCTTCATGTTTATACATAGTTGATTTTGAAAGGTTGAAATAGGAGGGTGCATTGTGGTTTGAGCTTAAGGTGTTGATTGACTGCCTTGAATATCTTATATTTTGTTTTGTTTTTATTGTGTTTCTTGGGGACTTGCAAACATTTTAAGCTGAGGATGTTGATGTGCTATAGAAATGTAACTGTTTCGACGCTTAAAACTTTGAAAACATGCAAGTTTCTTAGGGTATTTTGTTAGATATATTGTGTTTTAGGTATGTTTTGCAGGAAACAAGATTTTGGATGTAAAGTTCAAGAAAAAAATAAAAATAGAGTTTTGGCTACTTGATCAGTTTTGGGTATTTGTGACACTTTCTGGATCAATGCGATCAATGCATGCGTTGAAACTTGAAGTTTGGAAGCTTGGTCACAGGAGTTGGAAGGCCTGGCATTTACCTATGTCTACATGTGGACGACATATAGCACTTGTGTTCAATGCGAGACAAAGATAAGTACCAAAATTGAAGATCCGGAGGGTGAAAAAGCTTAAAACAAACTCTCGCACTTACCTATGTCAACATGCGGACCGCATGTAACACAAGCGGACAGCATGTGGATAAGCTAAGTACTAGAATTCCAAAGTCCAAAAAGTAGATGGTGCAGGAATTTTTTCTGGAACTTACCCATATCTACATGTGCCCACAGTCTAGCGGCATGAGGCACATGCTCCAAAGGATATGCCGTATGTAGAACCAGGTAAGTGGATACCGACCCTTTTAGCCCTTTTTTTGTCCAAACTTTGATTCTTGGGTTAACTGATGTGCTATAAATAGCCTTTATGTGCTTTTTAGTAGGATTTAAGCACTATTCATACTTGCAAACATATGTTGATTTCGAGATTCGACTTTAGTCTTGGAATTCTCTTGTATTGATTTTGGATGTTAATTCTGTTAACGTTTTGGGTTTTCAGTTGTGATTATTATGATTACATCTTATTTTTTTGAATTATGAATATTGTTGATTCTTTCACAAATATGAGCGGCTAAAAACCCTTAGGTAGGGTTTTAGAAACCCTTGCGAATTAATGAAGTAGAGAAAGTGCTACGTCGTTCTAAATCGATACCTATGCATGCATTGCATTATCTTCACTTTAACAGTTATCTTAGCAGTTGCAAAAGTTAGGATCCCAATTATATTATTGCTAATTACTCCAAAAAAGGAAAAGTGACAAAAGATAATTAGAATAGTAGTTTGAAGTTTAATTGTCAATCCACACTACTAGTTATTATCTAAGTAAGATGGTTATCTGTCATCTAATAACTAGAGACTTAAAAGGTAATAGTTAACTGGGATCAAAGATAAGGGTTAGGTAGGCGACATCTTACTAAAATGTAATAGTTAACTATTCCATGACCGCATTATACTAACTATGTTCACTGATTACGACCGTGGTATGACAACCGCGATTGTGGTAAATGAGGCTGAACAGTATCAGGTCTCCAACTGGGCTCTTTTTTATCAATATGATCTCTTTTTGAGCTCCAATCCACATCTTTCCTCCTCAATTTTAGGTCTATAAAATGAGGAGATTAGTGTATTAAATAATAATTTTATCTCATTTAACTTTTAAAAAATGGTTGTGAATAAAAATATTTAGTGTGTGTGAGTTGTAAAATCACCACTCATTAACACCCCCAACTTAGAAGCTTGTTTGTCCTCAGCAGCACCACACTTTACTATGAGACAACTCCCCATGTATGCCAATATGTTAGTTCCGAATGGTCATGAAAGCTCCAACATAATTACAACCACAAAAATCTATTCACGCATAGGTAGTCAAATTTTAATAATTCCTCTCATCATAAAATGGAATAGCGAAGGATATAATACACTTCGAGGAGCAACCGTGAAACAACTACTAGCACTCTAGAAATGACTCATTTGTTAACCATACCATCTTAAATATCTTTTTCTCTCATCATGTGGAAGATGACAACTTCACCTACCTCAACTTGTTCATATGCCTCCTCACAAGAAAAAAGATTTCACACACCTATCTACCAATCATGCAACAAGGAATTTTAAGTGCGAACACTAAATCTCTCAAGAAATTCTCCAAGTTAACAAGTACCATGCCATAGACTTGCCTAAATTTTCATATACCATTATAATGACCAAACTTGGTTGAGAATAACAAAGAGCTTCTTGATAGTTTAATGTTTGTTAGGGGTAGGGTAGGATATCAACTTAGGATAATATGGCTAAACCTTCCTTGAACATCTATGTCACTCTTTCTATGCTTTTGTTATTAGTCCACTCCTTTTCACTTTACAATTTTACCTATTTTCTCCCCTTTTTTAACCAAATTTCTTTTCACTTCTTCTTCTTCACTCTTTTTGATTGCATAAAGCTTGATGCAACTCATTCTTTTGATGGAATATCTCTTCCTTCAAAGCAAAATTTTTATTTTCTTATGCTCATGGCACTTTTTTATGACTTTGTGGCTCAACTACACTTTTTTTCTCTCTCCACCACCCCCAACTTAGACTTTTAGCCTCAATTGGTATTCTTAAGATCAAGAAGGATAGAGTTCAAGAGAGGATGAATAAAAACGCCACTGCTTATAATGTGTTTTCCAAAGAAAAGTCCAAAGGTTCAAAGAGGGTGACTAGGGGTAACTCCTATGTATTGGTAGGATTTTTAGGCTAAAGTAGGTTTCTAAAACCACAAGATTACCCTTTTACCAACCAAGAACAATAAAAATTTAGCTTTGAAAGACTAATAGGGCAAGTTCTACATGGTACAAGTACACATGAGATGTAGATAATTAAGCTCACACACATGGTATGCAAACATTGTCAAGGAGGTTCAATTGATCTACCCGCTTGTGACAAAGATGGAGTATTCACTGTTTTTCCAAAGTAAGATTTTTTTTTGATTCATAGAAAGAGGGAATGTTTTCTCATGAGGTTGTTCACGTCCATGCATTGAAAATTTGCAAAATTTTTGGATGGAGGGGGTTTATTGCTTTTGTATCCATACCACAGATAATTTTCTAATCATGGAAGCAGCCCCAAGTTGTACTCTCACATTGCAAAATATTATACATGTGAACCACCCATATTTTACTCAATTTTCACCAATGGATATGAATGTGATTCAAAAACATCAATGCTACAGGTACTCAGACTTCCCTTGCATTTTTGGACTCGATGACACGGGTACGCAGATTTTCCCATCATCTATTGTTAGAAATCCAATCATTAAATATAAAATAGAAAGAACACTAAGAACAAAGTAACTAATCCATGCATATATGGGCCCCATCAGAGTACCCGAATATTATAGCCCAAATAAAATAAGAGTAATCCAAAAGAGAAGTTTAGTATACATAAATATCAATAATACAAGACCAGATTAAATGAATAAGTAGGCACCCCCATCTAAAAAGGTAGCAGTGTCCCCACTACATAAATAATAAAGGATAAAATAGAGATAAGGGTGTTCCATGAAACTATGTCATGGGATGCTATCACTTTCAGTCTCTGCAACACCTCCATCCTTCCCAAGATCAGACCACTCAACTAGGGCCTCATCATCACTGTCCACCTAAGAAGAAGAAAGTCTATACCAAGGTCTTAGGACCTTCCACAGACCCATCACACCCTTTCACATGCTGATAAAGAACTTATCACTCTTCTTCTCCCTTGCAACCATTTTTTATGTGAGATCTGAAGTTTATGGTGTGAGTCCGCCAAAGAGGAATAGGCCTTCTTGAGATTACCAATGGGGACTTCTTTCTCCTTTTGGTCCTCCTTGTACTTATCCTAATTTGTATATGACATGAAAGAATAATGAGTGGTAGAAGGCTCTCCCGGTCCTTTGGGCAATTTAGACACAAGCTCTTTGATGGTGGCAATATTTACTCAAATCTCCTCAAGAGGTACTACGGTGGATGGCCTATAAGACTTGGTCTCACTGCATGACGGCTTTTTGAAATCAATCTTCATTTCTTGCTTTTGCCGGGAGCGCCTTCACCTTGAATCCTCAAGGGGTAGATGGGGGCACTAGGCCACACCTATTTATCGGCCACACCTATTTATCACTAACATACTCTTCCACCCCCGCTCTTTTTCAAAGCTCTGAAATCAAGGAGGAGAATAATAGATTTGTACCATCGTGTTTCTTGAAATAATCTATTCCATTAATCACGAGTTGACCAACATCTAGAGGGATGTTGTTAAGAATTCACGCAACCATCCTAGCACGCAATTTTGGGACTGCTATCATGTGGGTGTAAGGAGAAAATCAGCTACAAATTATATGCAACCATATCTGAGCCTGGGGAATAAAGTCGTTCATGGATATATTTCTTGTATTTTTAGTCCCCAATACTTTCTTTCTATGGCATAGCCGTTGTGCCACCTAATTTACTAGTTTGCACCCCTTCTCTTTGAATTCACCCCTTCTCTTAGATTTTTTCAGTCCCAACTTTCATCGAGTTTTCCCAAATCTAGACAGTCACATTAAGTGGTTCCAAAAAATACACTTCACTGATGTTTGCATTAAATTCACGGATATATTACTCATTTGCAATGCATGGATCCTGGGTGAAGCACTGTCATCCAATGGCTTCAAGTTTGTCGTGGAATGCCGGTAGTTCCTCCAGCATATTCTCCAAACAAATTCCTCTCTCTGAAAGTAGCTTTGTCCTCGGAAGATCACTATATTAATGAGTATGGCACTCGGGTGCCTTGAATCGGATGTGATCATACTTATCCATGAGGTTGTCCTGAAATCACTAAGCACACATTATGTCTTTTGATGTCATTTTAATAATGCAAGTTGTGCTATATTGATCACTAAAGTTCTTTGGACTAGGAGCTTAATTTTGCTTGACTAAAATTTTAAAGTACAGGATTTTTGGCATAGCAGGAAACTGTCTGTTACTGCAATTGCAAGTCAGGACTGCGTTCGAATTGTCGTAATTATTGTCTATGACGAAGGTTGTGCTACCAGAGGTTGGTTAAGTATCAGCAGAATGATTAGATTTCTCCTAAATTTAAGCTACTAGTATGTTCTACAATATAGATTGATATGAAGATCATTGGAACAATGCTATAAAGCGTGTGAATGTGCCCTTTAGAAAGCAAATATTAACATTGAAAGTTCATTTGAGCATTTTATAAAACACTTGGTGTTTATATCTCATTTGTATACCTATTTCACACATCGTTGGGTATTCATGATTTTCCCACTTGTGTGCACACCTTAATCAAACAACCAACATTACACAAATACCAAGTATGACAACATGGAAAGCATAACAATCAACATTTTAGGCCCTTTCTTAATCATGCATTCTATGGCCTATTTTCAGAAGTAAACGCATGGATTCATGTCATCTACCAGAGTTTTGAAGCAAAGGAATACAAGGATGTTGTTTGAGAGCTCACAAACTTGGCCAAAAATTAGCCCAAATAAGAGAGTACAATCTTGAAAGGTAGTGTGGGGGAAATAAGGGAAACTAGGGTTTAAATGACTGAAGTAGCCGTGACTGCGATCAAGGTAACACAATTTCAGACACCTGCCAGATCGCAATCACGGTAACTAAGAGCATATCTGGTCCCCTGTTTTTCCCTGTTCAGTATTTTACATCAATTTTGATACATTTCTCTCCTGTTCAGTTATTAATGCAGATTTACACACTTTCCCCATTTTAAGCTCATCCAGTAAAATCCATAGTGACACAAATTCATGGGTTATTCATACGCAAAAGATAACATCTACCCTATAGAAATATAACGGAAAGGATAGGAGCCACTCTCGTGAAATTTATGGGATGCCTCCCACCTAGCATTGTAGTTATCATCGTGGCATGACGTCTTCTTTTCTTCATTCTTAAGATGGGTCTTTAGACCCCTCCTCATTCATCTTCTCATTTACTACATCCACTACAGATACTACTTGCAACTCCGCGGTTTGCTTCTTTTACTTGCAAATTCTGAAAGAGATCTCATTCTTTTGCACTTGAACTTTCATCTGCCCATGCTCTAGATAGACAATGGATCTCCTAGTGTCCAAGAAAAGACGACCAAGAATGATAGTCACCTCTTGGTCCATTTCACAATTGAATACTACGAAATCCGCCGGGAGCAAGAAATTGTCCACTTTCACAAGGACATCAAACAATATACCCACCGATTTTTTTATAGACCGGTCCGCCATTAAGAGTTGCATAGAGGTCATCATTGGGGTATCCACACAAAGTTTCTTGTATATGAAAAAAGACATTAAGTAGTTGTTTGGCCATGAAAACTAAAATATTCCAGTGTTGGAGTTAAAGTTGGAGTTGAAATTAGAGTTGGAGTTGTGTTAGGCAATGTCCTTTTTGATTTTTTTTTACCTTAGAATTTTTTTTTAAATATGATTTTATGCCCCATCTCTTACAAATTATCAAAATCACCCAATTAAAATTCACCTACTAACGGGAAAAGAACACATTTAGCCACTTTTACAAAAATATTATATGTACATGGCCATATTAAATGAATTTCAATTATGACATGTATAATATTTAAATTGATAGTCATTTTCTCATATTTGAAAATTTTAAATATGGATGTTATAATAATAGATCACTGCTTCCTATTTTTTAGGTAACAAAAATTATCTTTCAAACAAACTTATTTTTTTAGGAATTTATTTCTTTTATTTTCCGTTCAGAAAAATAGGAAGTGATGAGTTATTATTAAGGGTGCTGCTAACTTATTTCTTTAATTTTCTTATCCATGAAAGATTTTACTATGTGTGGATAAATTATTTCTATGTAAAACATATTTTGCATATTTATGGTATATTATATCATATACCATAAATATATAAATATGCTAAGTATGTTTCTTTATAGTTTGTATATTTATATATGTGTGTATATGGTATATACATGGTATAAACTTCATATATACAACATACTTTGTAAATATATGTTATATATATCCTTAGTATGTTTCTTAATACTTTGTATATTTTATATGTGTGTGTGTATGGTATATATACATGGTACAAACTTTATATACAATATACTTTGTAAATTTCTGTTATAAATATAATACTTTATATATTTATGGGTATAAACATAATACTTTGTGTATATATATACCAAGTATTATGGTATACAAAGGTAGCAGTTGTAGTTTAAGGTACAAATTTATTAAATTGGACATATTTTTTTATGAAAAATATGTATCACTGATTTATATTTTTAGCACATATATGGTCTAAACTATTTATATTTGAATTGTATAATAAAGATGTACACAATATAATATATATATATAATGAAATTAAAAATGAGAATAATTTGTGGTAGTGGTAAACTAATCTTCTACAACTTTATTAATTCCATAAATATAGAAAACAATTATCCATTATTAATTACGCAACTATAATTCCTTAAATGTTCATATCAGAATAGAAAAATTATTATTATTAATATTATAATACAGTAATTAGGATTATTAGCAGTAAAATAATGTCTTAAATAAGGGAGAAAAATAATGATGAGAGAGAAAAAGAGATATATACTAATTAGGATATCATTAAGTTTGAAATTATAATAATCATATTCTTTAAAACTTCTATATACGTAATATTGAAAAAGTAATGTTTAAAGGAGAGTTTTATGTAAAAAAATTAAAAGATTGGGGTAAAATATAATAATAATAATAATAAAAGTTGGAATTGGTGTTGAAAAATTGTGAATACACCAAAAACTTGTTTTCCCTTTTCATAAAAAAATTTTGGAATTATTTTTTGAATTTTCATGGCCAAACACCACAATTTCCAACTCCGAAAAAGGGAAATTTTTGTATGGCCAAACGGGCTCTATGTTGCTGTTTGCACTAAGGTCCCATAGAACTTTTTCAAATTCATGCATCCTAATTATTCAAGGAATAGTGAATGCTCTGGGGCCATCTTTCTTTTCCATAACCCTTCTATCCATGATAGAGCTACACCCATGAGTGACCTCAATAATGTCTACTTCAATAAGTGTCTTCTTTCACATCAACTTTCTAATCAACTTAGCATACCCCAGGATCTCTTGGATTCCCTCAAGCAATGGGATATTTATCTATAGGTTGCTAAGTTTGGCCATGAACTTCCTCAATATGTCATTTTACTTCTTTTTTATGCAAATATTGAGAAAATGGGTAAGGAACTTGGTTGGTTGGTATTGCTTCAAATTATGGCCATTCAACTTCAACTACCTTCTCATCGTTTTCATTGATTTCTTTCTCATTATTTACCTCTCTTCTTTTAGAAATCACCTCCATTAATTTAGCCTTGGTAATATTCTCACTCATGTCTCCTCTAAAAGGTTCCTCAAGTACTTTTCCACTCTTTGTGACAATCAGTAGAACTTGAGCATCGTTCTTTGGGTTAGCAATTGTGTCACTCGTAACTTCATCTCTAGGTCTATCATTTAATTGTGTGTATATTTTACCCACTTGGTTCACCAATTTCTTTATAGAAGTGGGGTGAGACACCACCATTTGAGGGAGTTAGGATAAATCACCCTTCAACTCATAGACCATCTTGTCTGTGCCTTCAACCCTATTTAAGATCTTTGCTAACATATCCTTGGTCATGAACTTTTTGGGGTCAATGGCACTATATTCCATGGATTTCGCTCGATCATGAGGAGGGACATAATGGTCATAATCATATTTATGATCTCTCCAATCTCGATCCCGTTCACAATTCATCCAACCTTGATTCCCACCTTATCTTTGATAAGCGGGGAGGGAACCCCCCAAGTAGTTTTCCAAGTACCAAATTTATTCATCTATCTTCCTTTTCTCTTCATCATCTTCATAATATTTTGATGCTATGGCGTTTACTGCTTTCACGGTTCCACCAATAACATGCTTCATCAAGAGTTCAAGTTGGGTTGTCATTTTGACCATGTTCTCTTCCTTTTCTTCTACTCATTTTCTTCGTTCATTAGCCACCACTGAGGTAGTAGATGGGGTTTTGAAAGCTTTTGTATCTCAGGTATGACAACCCTAATTTTTGTTTTGATACTTTTCCTCTCAATTGAAAAGCCGCAAGATGATGCAATCTTACTATAGAGCCTCCCCCACATCATCCCCCATCGTTTTGTTTAATGGATCAAGAGCCCTACAAAAAGTCTCAGGGAGCATCTTTTATGGGACCTCATAATCTGGGCATTGGGCTATCTTTCGATTAAACCTTTCCCAAGCTCCAAACAACGATTCTCCATTCATTTGCTGGAATTTCACAATCTCATCCTGCTTTTGAAGTATTTTTTATGAAGGAAAGTATCTATCAAGTAACAACATGGTAAGCTCTTCCTATGATGTAATTGAGCTGGGTGGAAGTGAGAGATGAGATAAAACCATCTCACCCGTTACTGAGAATGGGAAAAGTCAAAGTTGGATGGATTATTATGTAATATGTGCTATATTAAATGGCACACAAAGTTCCATAAATTTCTTCAAATTGACATTCGGGTCCACATATGCTTGATCCCTATACAACACTTTTATTTGAAACATGTATAGCATAACGCTAGTTACATGAAACATTTCATTCCCGATGGTTGCGAGATACGAATTGCATTTGTTTGTTATTTAATTGGCCTTCATCACCAAGAGGGGCATTGAAGGAGCCTATATTATTTGTTTTAAGGTTCAGAAACAACAAATAAAGTAAATTACACCACTCTAGGTATTCCCAAGTAAGAATGACACCACGCAATAAAAATCTATACCCAACTTTCCCACAACAACGCTATTTTCATAACACTTAACTCACTCCCATAATTGAGGGGTGGGGCAGTCATTATTAAGTAACCCAATTTGAATTTGGGTCAAATCTCAAAGAGCTAATTATAGACTTCAAACCCTATGGGTGTTCAAATTACTATGAGGTTGCACGGAATGCTAACCAAAATGACATGTAAAATAAAATGGGGGGATTTTGTAGGAAACTTTTGGTACTATCTTTAGCAAATAATAAAAATATGGAACTTTTGTTTCAGCAAAATTGTTAGGGAAATACTGGGATTATGTATACCTAAAGGTAAAAAAATGTATGTTAATGATGGTTTAGCATGAAATTTAGTTGTTAACTAAAAGATAGGGTAGGTCGAATATCATTGTCATTAATATTTTGATAAAACCACAATGATTTCACCCGTTGGCTCTTTCCAGCTCCTAAAAAGTGTGAAATTCGTAATCACCCAAAACGTCAATCAAGCATCCCTATTTATAGGATGATGCTCTTGACATTCGTTACACTCCTAATAGACTTATTTCTAAGATTTAAAAAGGGAGAAAACAATAGGCTTAATTGTCCACCATTGTCTTCTCCCCCTATAACCCTCTTTCAAGGATGTTATGGGTTACTTCATATTAACCTTCATCCCTCTTTTGTGGATTCTAAAGGGTTTCTAGAGTTTGAGATTTTCACCCATCAGACACATTTGCAGATTTGGGGCTTTCACCTATTAAATTTAAACTCATAAGGTTAAGAAATGGTTAAATCCTTACTCAACAACTAACAATCATACAAACACAACAATACCCATACACAAATTACACTCTAGTTCAACATAATCCCAAGACTAAATTACTTAGCTAGTCATGAAGAAAGTAAAGAGAGTTATAGCAAAAGGATTATCCAAAGCATTCATTCTTCACAAAAATTCTAAGTAATCAAGCCTCAAAAATTAGTTACACACTTGCCCAACTAGGGTTTCAAGCTTTTAACTCAAATTATCTTATGAGCTAAGAAATACCTAAAGAAGAAAGGGTTTTTGCTTATATATTTTTTGGAATTTTTATGTGCAATATTACAAAACTGCCCTTGGGGATATTCCCGCAGAACCATGATTGCGTAGGTGTGACCACAACCGTAGTTATGCGATCGTGATTCTGGTCTGTGATCATATTGTGCTGACCATTATGACTCACTGCGACTGTGGTATAAAGACAGCAGTTATGTTAAATAAGTCTGAACAACATCAGGTCTCCAGCTACACTCTTTTCTATCAATTTGATCTCTTTTTGAGCTGCAATATACATCTTTTCTCCTTCTCAATTTTAGACTTGCAAATTATGGAGATCAGTGAATTAATTATCAATTTTGTCTTATTTAACTTTACAAAAATAGTTGTGCACATAAATAGTTAGTGCATATGAGTAATAAAATCACCACTCATCACAAAGTTAGCCCTCATAAGTCAATAAGTGCTGAAAAATAAATAACCCAACACGGGCCCAATAAGCCCGAAGGGTGCAATCAAGTGAAGTAGTAATCAAAAATCATCCCAAGTAGTTGTATCTAAAAATTATAAATGCAAATCCTTCCATATTGTAACATACCATAAATAACCTTTCAATTCCAAACTCAAACCAAAACTTAATATAATTATCAAGTATCAAACTGAAACTGAAACTGAAAATCAAAAAGTTTCTAGAATTGAATTAGAACTAGCAAAAACTCATAAGTACCAATCTAGAATAAGTATCATCAATCTAACCTCCTTAATCTCTATAATATGAATTTCAAAAAAGTAACACATTTAAAGGTCTACAAGGAGATAACAAGAGTCTTCGCCTAAGGTGGGCTGGAGGGCCCCATTTATAATCCTTAAGATCTGTTCTAAGAAAATTTCTATCCAGACTAGGCTAAGGTACCTAAATATACTTTTAGATTTTAAATTACCCATTTTTAGTTCTAAGATACTAATCCTACCTAAAATAGAAAAAACTAAGTCAATTATGTTTAATTTATGATTCCTTAATAGGCTAAATAATCTAAATTATACTAACTATGCCTCAAAGACCTAATTTCCAACCGATATCCCGCGAATTACAATAAATCTACTAAAATTAATCCAAATCTAAAATAAAGGCACACTTAACCTACTTGGATGCCAAGAAAGCTTTTTAGAAGGTGTCACATGATTCCATGCTATCAAAATGATAATATACTCATAATATCAGACCAACAATACCCATATTGAATTTTTACACTTTGGTTCCAAAACTACATAAAAATCCCATGTGGGTCTTGCTTGAGATATTGCACTTTCAAAATTATCAACATGTCCCTCTAAGCTGAAGAATTTTTTTTCCCTCAAAAATAGCTAAATTCTAAGATCAAATGGTGCAAAAATAAAACCACCGATATTCTAGGGATTTTAGGAAATAATTGAGATATTAAGCATGAAATTAATGAAAACTTACCAAGAATTCAAAGGAGAAACAAGCAATTCAAGCTCACAAACACCTACTAATGTTTCTCCTAACTTTCCACACATTGTAGGGTTCAATATTATTGAAATTGTGAGAAAAATTAATGAAAATTAGACTAGTTGGGGCATTTAATAGCACCCAGGTGTTGATTAAGTGGACACTGGCTACTTAAGAAGTCATCGCTTTTGCGGCCAAGCATTGCTTTCACGATACCTGTTCCATCTACACATGTCGTATAAGTGACCTAGATGTTACTTAAAAAGATATTCTAACACGATTGTGGACTTGCTTAGGTGACCCTCATCTAGCAGCTTGGTCATTATTAAGCAACTGGCTTGTCGCGATTATGAGTTCTGCTTAAGCAACCCAAATAGTTCTTAAGCGGATGCACCTGCTGAGTGGTGCATTAGCAGAGGACTTTGAAATTTCAAGTATTCACTGATCCCTCAGGATTTATCTAGAATTTATAAATGCAAAGAAACTATACTACCCTATCAAATTCAACATTATAAATTCGATAGTCTAGGCCAAATTCCCATCCAAGGTTATTTTGAACAAAAGTGTGTCCAACACCGAGATACCATTTTTTATATATTCAGTCAATTGCCTAAAATGAGTCTAGAATTCTCAATACCTAAACCAATCGCCACCCTAGACTAAAATTGACATTCCAGGGTGTTAGAATTATCATAATTGACATACGAGGTCATTTTATTAAAGTTTTGCCTAGTAGGAAATTCTTACCAGTGAAGATTCCAAAATAGGGAATTGGCTCTTAAAATGATACAAACTTCTCGGTAACTAAACCTTTAGTTCCAGCAAGTCATAAATGACTTAGGAAAGCTATAAAAACCTGTAAATGGTGAAAATATGGGGAAATATAGAAAATGTCCTAGAGGGTCATTACACTAATTCATTCGATCTCCTTCTCCCATTCTCTAGTTGAGACAAATGGTTGTCACCTCATTTTCACATCATTTTTGGTCTTTGACTTCAAAGTCAAATTCTTATAGCACGAACACCTATCGCATTCATCTGGTCTTGGCATATATATTTGCTTTAAAGTCTCATAGTGCTAAGTGTTTAGTATGAAAAATAACATTAGTACTAAGCAAATACATTCAAAAATTCTCAAAGGTACATACAACAACAAGAAGCTCTTACTCGGTAACTATCTAGTTCTTTTGAGTCTCATTCAACTCTTAGATTTTTTTAGGAAATAGGTTGAAATATGTTCTCTCTCTCCTATCCAAGAATAACCCTAAGTATCCCTTATTCTTGTTGCACATTACTTCAAATGGTTTTGACCGATGCATAATAATAATAATAATAATGGGTTCAACTACTAGTTATTTGTTGAGGCACTCCAATCCCTTCAAACAGTTTCATCACATTTAAATTTTGTTTCCTTCTCCAATAACTTACAAAGTGGATTTGCAATTTTAGTGAATTCCTTAATGAACCTTCGATAAAAACCTACATGGACAAGGAAACTGCAAACACCCTTTGTCAAGATTGGTGTAGGTAGATTTTTTATCACTCCTATTTTGTCTTAGTCACCTTTAATTCCCTTAGCTAATATCTTGTGCCGCAACAAAATGCTTCATTTCACCATAAAGAGACATTTCTCCCAGTTGAGCATAAGTTTAAACTCTTCACATCTTTGTAGGGCATTGCTAAGATTCATTAAGTAATCATCAAAAGAATTTCCCTCTACAAAAAACCTATCCATAAAATTTCAAAATTATCCTTCAGCATATCCGATAAATTGACATCATACACCTTTGGAAAGTAACCAGCACATTACACAACCCAAAGGGCATCCACTCAAAGACTATTGTCCCATAGGGGCTTTTAAATATAATATTTTCTTGGTATTTAGGTGCAATAATATTTTATTATATCCTAAATAGCCATCTTAAAAATAGTATCAACCTCTTCCTGTAAACCAATAAACTATTTAATCTACAAAGGGCAACACAAAATGATCTCAAATAATTTAAAAATTCAAATTTGGTAGTCCATACATAGTCTCCATCTCATGAATGGTCTTAGTGGAATCAATTCATTCATGTCCTTAGCTATCATAGTCATACCTATCTTTTTATGTAAACACTGAATGCACCAATTGTGCATGGATTAGTAAATGCGCCTAGGTTCAATATCTTTTATGTAAACACTCAATGTCCTCTTCTTTTTATCCAAGTCCTTCATGAATATAGTGTATCCTGGCTTTTTCTCAAGAGCTTCCACCAATGGGATATTTATCAACATCTACTTAAATATAGATAGAAACTTGTTCAACTTACCATCTTTTATTTTCTTCTTCACTCTGAGTAGGAATGGTGGGGGACGTCTAGGAATTTGGTTTAGAGGTTTTTCACCTCCTTACTTGATTTTAGGCATATTTATATGTCCAAGTTCTAATTATATCCCATACTTTTGTCTATTCAGAGAACTACATTACATATATATTTAATTTATTAAGCTGAACTTGTTTTCATGAACTAATGGATAAGTTTATATTTTAGGACTGGAATTTTGTGGAGATTAATCTTGATTGGGTGTTAATTCTATGTTTATAGATGATTAACGGCCTTAGAAGAAATATTAGAAGCAAGACAATCTTAAAGAGAGTCTGAAAATCATCGACCAAGCATAGGACATAAAGCAAAGTGGAAAGATTACGTTATAGTAGAAAATTAGCGTTTGAAACTAGACTCCATGCCACATAATCTTAGCTCCATTTTAGTCGTGTGGCATGGAGCTAGAAAAAAAGTGAATGGCACAAAATAGTTAAGGTGCATGATAAGGGTGTGCCATGTCCTTGAGCCACGCGATAAGGTCAAGGTATAGTATAGAGTTTTTGACAACTTTTTGCACTCTACTATAACTAGGAAACTTGTTTTATTTTATTGGGGGAAGATACATCTAGAAATGGAGAAAAGTGCACGAGGGAGACTCTAAACAAGGATTTTATTCTTGCGTTTCCATTACTTAATTTTTGTATGAACTATATTAACTTGGTGAATGTAAAGTAGATTATGATTTTCTAAAACCCTGTTTCTAGGGTTGAGGATACAAATATCAGTTGTTCATATGTTCTTATAATTACAATTCTATTGATTTAGACCTTTAAATACATCTATATTTCTATTGTGAGCTTAAAAATAGGAACTTTAGATTAGAATATGGAACATATGGAATGGGTTCTTGTCTTTTAAATTAACTAAAGAAAGGATTCACATCATGGATAGGAATACATCTAATTTTCTCTATTTGGTTCAAATATGGGATGAAATACAAATATGTTTGAATTAGCTCTCATATTCCCGCTCAAAGATGTAGTTGTACGACCAATTTTATAATGAACCTTTAGGTTATTTTCTTTATCTTCTCTCATTTTCATCATTTTTAGCTTTCCATATCTTAACACAGTAATTTTTAACTTGCTAGGCCTGATGGTTTTGTTACTAGGTATATTTGGTTTTTAGGGCTTATTCTATATTTTGAAGCCTTCGCTGGTTCAAATTGGCTGCTAAGCCAAAATATCTAACAAAAAATCTCTTATACTAAATATGATTGTTCCAAAAACTCCAGAATATCTATTTTAGAAAAGTGAACCCTTGGTTCTAGTCTCGAGGCACCCGAGCTCATCTCGAGTTATAAGTCAAAAGTTAAGAAAAATAAAAAATGGTATGGGACCCACTTTTTGTTGAAAAAACCCAGAATAGAAATTTTGACTATGCCATTGAGTCTGAAATATTGAATTTGATAAGGTAGCATGGTCCATTTGCGTATACTGGATTTTGGGTGAATCTCAAGAGGTTGGAAAAGATAGGTAAATCTTCTAAGTCTTACCTGGTGTTGGTGCATCACATCTATGATGCCTTTGATTGCTTTAATAATATTCCATAGCCTAGTGAGTATCGTATAAGTGATACATTGGTTGGATGCGTGATCCCCTTGGCAGTAGAGCAAGTATCATGTATGCGATAATATTATTTGGAATAAGACTTCTGCTCAGCTGGCCTAGTATCACATAAGATATTAGAGGGTTATATAAGATCTCTTTGTTCTAAAGCACAAGTATCTCGTAAGCACCCAAAGTTTGTTTAACTGACCCAAAGTTAACTTAAGCCATACCAATGTATTTGAAAAGGGTATAATGACCCCATTAAGACCTTTTACAACATTTCTCATCCATTCTCTAAAATCTTAAATCTTCAAAAAAGTGGGAGTTCTTTGGAGAATCAATTGTGGGTTATTGTGGAGTTTTAGCATCATTACTTTTTCCAATTTCCCATTAAATTTATTGTAAGATTATTATTTTAATAGTTCGGTTTCCCATTTTTTTGTAAAATCCCTAAATGCTTGGTGACTCAATTATAGCACAAATATAACTCAAAATCTACCCATTTTGTTAGGATAAAGGTTCCTTTAGCATAGAGGGATATTGTCTTGGATTTGAATATTCAATTTTCCTAAATAAGCCCCACATGATATTTTTATGTAATTTTGGAACCAAAGCATGATAGCCAAATATGGGTATTATTTTTCATATTTGGATGAGTAGATTGTGATATTGATATCATGGCACCTTGTGGGTGCTCCTTAGAAGGGAAAACTTATGATTTAGTAGATTCTTCAAGCTTTATTAGACTCCCATGTAGGCTAGGTTTACCTTTTTGATATATTGAGATATTTCATAGTATGATTATAATATTATGATAGATATGGATGGGATTTAGGTGTTGAAAGTATGAATGAAAACATTGGTATAGTTGGACAGTTAGGATACCTTGAAATCATAAACTTGGAGTAATTAGCGTAGTTATTCTTGCCTTGGGAAAATTGGGTTTCATGAGTCATTTTTACAATGAAAAATCTTTAATTACTCAAGGTAGGTGACATTTCCCTAGTTATCCATGTTAGGATGGAATTATCCTTAGTCTCTTAGGTTAAGGGAATTGCCTTAGTTGCATTTATTTTGGGTAGAATTTCCCTAGTTGATCAGGACTAGAAAGAATTACTATCTTAGGACTAGTTATGGTTTGTGCGACATCTAGGGATAAAATTAGATACCATAGCCCAGTTCGGGAAAGAATTTACCTAAGTGGATATTCTAGGGATTAAAAGTTTGCCCCTCTAAGCAACATTAGGCCAAGACTTGTGATAGCCTCATTGGCTTATTTATGTATGATATACTATTGATGGTATGTTTTGAACTTGAAGAGGTTGAAAATTTTATTAAGTATGTTAGTTGGATATTGAAGGATTTATGTTAATTTTGAGTATCAACAGTGATATTTCTCTAATGCATGATTAAAGATATACTTTGTAAGTATTATAAATAATATAGATACCGATATAAATTTTGATATGGCTTTTTGATATGGTTAATAACCTATACATATGATTATTAGAATGTCTTCCAAATATGATTAATAATATAGACTAATGACATGCTTAGCGATATAGTTACTAACATGACTGAATAATATAGCTCATAGATATGATAAAGCTTATAGAATGATTTGGCTTACATATATAATTTATAGATTATAGGTATGAGATGGTTTATAGAGATGATAGTGCTTATGTATATGATATGTCTTATGAATGTGATATGTCTTATAGATATAAGATGGACTATAGATATGTTATGGCTTTTATACATAGTGTGGATTATAGCTATGACTAATGGCTCATAGATATGATATGACTTACAAATAAAATTTTTGGCTCAAAGATATAATTGGTGGCTTGTAGGTATAATTATTGAAATAACTTATGAACTCAACTATTGATAAAGCCTATGGGCATACTAATTGACATGACTTATTTGATGCAGTATTAACATACTTTATTGGGTTTTCTTATCGATATTGCTCAATGATATGATTCATTGATACAATTTATAAAGATGCACCAGTTTAAGTCTGGTAGTTGATAATAGTCTTAATAATATGAGTTCTAATTCAAATATAGTAAATAGCCATATTAATAATGATGCTATTAAGTTCTCATTCAAGTCTAGTAATAGGAATTGTATATGAGATAATATGGTTCTGATAGACTCTTGTCTATGGTATGATAATTTGATTAGTTCTTATATTGTACCCTCCAAGATTATGGGGGATTGAATTGGGTTATTTACTTTTCCACCCATATTGACTTATGTTGGCTAATCTTGTAGTTTTAATGGTATGATTGCTAAGATATTCCATTGTATCCTTTTATTTATCTATGCACGGTAGTGTCAGAGCTTATTTTAAAGTTTGCCCCTTTTATCTGACCTTACTTAAATTATATTTTGTCTTATCATATTTACATCAGGATTTAGCTTGGTAAGACGATAATTCTTATTAAATACCCATGGTTTTTGTACTTATAATACACTTCAGTACCTTTATAGTGTAGATCAGAGTACTAGTTATCGCTGCTAATTTAATGTTCATGCAGAGTTGATTTTTGAGATTCAGTGAGCTCTTGGAGTCAAAGTTACCCTTTTTCTTTCTATTTTCAATTTCTAGTCTTTTATTTTTGAGATCGGTTATATTTGACAACTAACTAATTATAATTTATTGTATTAGCTCTCGTACCAACATTATTGAGTCAGGGGATTCTTATTGGATTTCTATCTATCTATTAGACCTTTATGAATGCATTATTGCTATTGAAGCCTTTAATTGTTAAATTCTATCTTTTAGGCCATTTTACACCATGTTAGCCCAATGGAATTAACTCCAACCTAAGGTTCAACTTACCTACTAGTGGTATAGAGTACATGCCATCATGACTCATAAATTGAGTCATGAAAAATTGGTATCATAGCCTAGGTTTAACCATTGGTATAAGAGGAAGTGTCTAGTAAAGTCTCATGGATCAAAATGATGATTTCTTATTATTATCTTTAGAAGGCTATAGGACATTCTTAGGAGTTCTTAACTTCTTTTATTTATCTCATACTAAGAGTCTGAGTTGGTTTCAAAATAGTTCTTTTGGTTTGATTCTTTCATAGATGGCTAGGACGTGTGCTAGGCCTATACTAGATAAGGGTCCTGAGACCGAGCCTAGGGATTCTTTTGTTATTTGTGAATTACCTAGAGGTCGTAGATAGCCCCAAGATTTTCCCTAGCTATGGGCTAGGATTAGTCCTTCCTCAGACCATATTCTTGTTCCCGACCTAGATATTTTTATACTCTAGTAAAGGGTAGAACAGAGACAAGCCTAGGCTCCACTGGGATTTATTTCTTCTTCAGTTCTCTAGGCTACTTTGGTTTAGATTTTGGGATTTGTTAGTAGTGCACTATCTGATGATGTACAGTCTACAAATTTGAGTGGTATTAAGGAAGGGATATAGCCTGTAGTTATGGCTCCCAGAGTTGGGGTCCCTTTTTTATGGTAGTTGCTCAGTTGTTAGTTTCTTAGCTAGTGGTTACATAGCCTGCTGTGTTTTAAGAGGAGTAAAAAAGTACTGGGTAGATTCTTAAGATTGGCTCCGTCTAGGTTTTTTGGTACACCAGGTGTGGATGCATATGAGTTCTTGATTGCTAGTGAAGATAGGCTCTATAATTTAAGGTCTATTTGAGACTTGTTGTATGGATTACACTACTTTTTAGTAGTCCTTGGAAGCTCAAAATTAGTGGAAAGGTTATTTTGATTCTTGGATATCTGGATCTTCCTCATTAATATAGGCCCAATTCTCTAAGATTTTTCTTAAAAGTATATTCCTTGATCTTTAGATATCATTTAAGGGATCGATTCTCGAGTTTGGATTAGGGCTCCATGATTGTTGTGGAGTATGAGGCTTGATTTTATGAAGTCTCTAGGCATGCTACTTCTATTTTTACTATTGAGTAAGAGATGGTTTATTTTCTTATTCAATAATAGAGACTTTTTCTTCACATATTTATACAGAGTTTGGTTGTTATGGATTCATAGTAGCTTCTAGTTTAGAGGTAGTGGTTATCAGGTAGGTACCCTCCCCATAAATCAGCATCAGTCTGTAGACTGATTTAGGTAACACTTTAGATTACTGAAGGAGGCCAGTCTCCTCTAGTGATCATTTTAGCCAGGGTTATCTTAATTCTTTGAGTAGTTCTTTTTTTGGCTGTTTTAGCCATGGTGGTTATTTCGAGTCAGTCAGATCTTTTAGTTTTAGTCCAGTGCTTGGGGTATGTTATGGTTGAAAAGTTTTTGGTTATTTATCAAGGGAGTGTCCTAGTAGTGGAAAGATTTTTCCTTCAGCTTAGAATATTTAACTATTTAGGGCAGTTTATCCTTTATTTTGAGGTGGTATGCATTATTATAGGGGCGGTGGTCCCCAGGGTGCTCTTGGAGGTTCCCAGGCAGGTAGCACAGTAGGTTGTTTAGGAGCCCAGCAAGGTGGCGAGCATGGTTCATTGTATGTTGTATCTACTAGACCCAAGGCCTAGTCTTCGAATATTGTTATTATAGTTATAATTTTGGTGTGTCATTAGTTGGTTTTTTCTTTACTTAATATGGGATACACTTATTCTTATGTGTCTACTTATTATGCACAATAGTTAGAGTTATCTTTGGATTTGTTATCTATTCTATTATGAGTATCTACTCCCTAGTGTGATTCTTTAGTCGTTAATCGGGTTTTCAAATCAAGTATTATGACTGTTAGGGAGCTTGATACTTATGTTGATCTTATTATAGTGTACATGGTGGATTTCGATGTAATTTTAGGCATTGAGTGGTTATCCTACTATCATGTGGCCATGGATAGTTTATCCAAGACCATTAAATTAACGTTGCTTGGCATACCCTCAATCATGTGGTAGGAAGTTGTTAGTTGTAAGCTGATAGGTATTATTTCTTATATGTGTTCTAGGAGGCTTATCTATAGGGGTTGCCAGTCTTATCTCACTTATATTTAGGATGCTAGTATGGAGAGTTCGTTGCTTGTCTTTGTTCCTATAGTTTGTGAGTTTCCTAATTTTTCCATACTAATGTACCTAGCTTTCCTCTCGAGCATAATATTGAGTTTGTTGTTGATATTTTTCCAAGCACCCAACCTATTTCTATGGAAACTTATTGTACTGATCCTGTCAAGCTTATGGAGCTAAATTCTCTATTTTAGGATCTTCTTTATAAGGGATTCATTTGATCGAGTTTGAATTCTTGCAGAGATCATGTGTAGTTTGTGAAGACAAAAGATGACTCCTTGCGTATGTGTTTTTATTATAGGCAGTTGAATAACATGACGATGAAGAATCATTATCCTATGCCTCTTATTAATGACTTGTTTGACAAACTTCAGGGAGCAGCAGAAGTGTTTCTAAGATTTATTTGTGGTTCGATTGCCATCAGTTAAGGATTCAAGTTTAACATATCCCGAAGATAAACTTTAGGACCCATTATGGTCATTATGAGTTCCTAGTGATGTCCTTTTTATTGGCTAACGCCCTAGCCGCATTCATAGATTTAATGAACCGTGTGCTCAAGCCTTATTAGGATTCCTTTGTAGTTGTGTTTATTGATGATATCTTTAGTTAATTGAGGAGTAGAGAGAAGTATGTGCAGTAGTTGAGGATTGTGCTCCTGACCTAAGACATCATAGTTTTTTGCCAAATTCTCTAAGTGTGAGTTTAGGATTAAGTCGGTGACATTCCATGGGCACGTGGTGTCTAAGGATGGAATTATAGTAGAACCGATAAACATTGAGGCTATTAGTGATTGGGCTAAGCCTACATCTCCGACTAAGGTTCATAGCTTCATTGGGTTGGACGATTATTATTGATGCTCTATTAAGAGTTTTGCTACTATTACAGTGGTAATGACCAGATAACTCAGAAAGATGTTTCTTTTTCATTATTTGAGGAGTGTGACTGAAGCTTTGGAAAGCTCTAGAGATTTCTCACCCCATATCCTATTTTGTCTTTTCTTTTTTAGAGTGAGGGATTCACCATGTATTGTGATACTTTTTATGTTGGTTTATATTGTGTGTTGATGAAGTAGGGTTGTGTTATTACTTATGCTTTGAGGCAGCAGAAGGTTCTCGAGTACAACTACCCCACTCATGATTTAGAGTTAGGGAAGTAGTTTTGGTACTTATGATTTGGAGGCACTATTTTTATACGGTGTATTGTCATATCTTCATAAATCATCGTAGTGTTCAACGTCTTATCACAAAAAGAGAGCTTAATCCCAGATAGTGTAGATGGATAGAGTTTCTTAAGGATTATGATATCTCTATCTTGTATCATTCAGGCAATTCAAATGTGGCAGTAGATGCCTTAAGCTGGAAAGAAGTAAGCATAGGTAGCTTGGCTTATATTTTAGTTTTTCAAAGAAAGTTGGCATGGGACATTCAGTCCTTAGCCAACATTATGGTTTGCCTTGTTAGTTCAAACCCTGAGAGGATCCTTCCTAGTGTTAAGGTGAGATCCTTATTATTTGAGTAGATTTGGGACCCTCGACTTGAGGATAAGAGTGTTTGTATCATCTTTGATCAAGAGTTGAATGGCAAATTGAAGAGGGACACCATATATTTTAAGGATGTCTTGAGATTTGATAGCAGCATTTGTGTTCTGAGGGTTGATGAGTTGATTCGGTCAATTTCTCATGTGGCTCGCAGCTCTAGATTTTTTATTCACTCAAGCACAACTGAGTGTTTTAGAGATTTGAGACAACATTATTAGTGAAGTGGTATGAAGAAAGATATGGTGGACTTAGAAACTCGCTACCTGTGTTGTTAGCAGGTGAAGGCCAAGCATTAATAATATGATTTTTTGATCTGGATATTTCCTATTCTCGAGGGAAAATAAGAGTGGATTACCATGGACTTTATTAGTAGGTTGTCTTATACTCTATATGGTTTTAATGGTTTTAATGGTATTTGGGTCATTGTAGATGGTTTACCAAGTCAGAGTATTTCATTCCTATTTAGATGTTCTTCATTTTCGAGAGGCTGGATCATATCTATGTTAGTGAGATAGTCTATTTGCATGGTATGCCAATGTCCATCATTCCAGATTGGGGTCAGTGTTTACTTCTACCTTTTAGAGAGCTTTCTAGGGAGAGTTATGTACTTAAGTGGATCTTAGTAAAACCTTTCATTCACAGACTGATGGCCAGTTGGAGTGGACTATTTAGGTTCTCGAGAATATGCTCGAAGCCTGTGTTATGGATTTTGGAGGTCATAAGGAGCAACACTTAGTCTTAGTAGAGTTCGCATAAAATAGTAGTTACCATTTGAATATTGAGATGGTGACTTTTGAGGATTATATTGCAGGAGATATTATTTCCTTATTTGATGGTTCGAGACTTCTGAGATTAGACCCCATAGTACTGACTTTCTTCTGAAGTTGTTGAATAGAGTCAAGGTAATTCAGGATAGGTTGAGGGCAGCTAAGAGTAGTCATAAGGCTTGTGCAGATCATAGACTTCGTGCCTTTAGATTTGGAGTTGGTGACCGTGTATTCCCCCATGTATCTCCTATAAAGGGCCTGATGAAGTTTGGGAGAAAGGGCAAGATCATTCCCAGATATATTGGATGCTTTGTGATTCTTTATATTGTTAGTGAGGTGTATTATTAGTTAGCCGTAACCCCAGATTTTATTGTTGTCCACTTGATTTTCCATGTTTCAATGTTGTGGTGATGCATTCCTAACCCATCTCACATACTTTGATTGGAATCAGTCCAGTTGGACGAGCGTTTGACCTTTGTGGAGGTGCCTGTGCTTATTTATGATAGTGATGTCAGGTGATTGCGCACTAGAGAGATTTCCATTATTAAGATTCTGTGGAGGCACTTCCAGTAGAGGAGGCTAATTGGGAAATCGAGAGTGAGATATGAACCCAGTATCCTTACCTATTAGAGGCTTCAGGTTCATCATAATCCTTTACTTTCTCAGGAAAAAGTTCTTTTAGTAATTAATATTGAAATGATCCTTCATGTCATTATTTATATTTGTTCATTTTCATTGTTTAGATATTTCGACATCTACCCTGACTTATTTATGACTTTTTAGGATTGACAGTTCAATTATCGGGCAGTTCGTTTGGTTTATCGAGCCAATTCCCTATTTTTAACCCTTCGCTAGTTCAAATTGGCTATCGGGCAAAACTTTCATCAAAAAATGATCTCGTATGCTAAATATAACTATTCCAACATCTCTAAAATATTGATTTTAGGCTAGGTGGATCCTTCGTTTGGATCTCAAGGCATCGAGGCTTATTTTGAGCTAATTGGAAGTTAAGAAAAATAGCAAACGGGTGTGGGACCCACTTTTTATTAAAACAAACTCTAATGGAAACTTCAACGGTCCCCACATAGAATTCTAACGTAATTTTGGACTCAAAGAATAATAGTGAAATAAAGGTATCACTGTTCATATTTTGATGAGTAGATTGTAATTTTTATAGTGTGGCACCTTGTGGAAGCTTGTCAGAAGGGGAAATTGGCGGCTTCGCAGATTCTTTGGGCTTTCTAGGGAACCTAGGTAGGCTAGGTAAATCTTCTTCATATATTTATCTATTTCATAGTATGTTTATAATATTATGCTATATATGGGGTGGGATTTATATGTTCGAAGTATAAATGAGAACATTGATATAGTTCAACCATTCGGCTACCTTGAAATCACACAATTGGAGTAATTAGGATATTTATTCTTTCCTTATGTGAATTGGGTTTCATAATTCATGTTTAGAATGGAAATGCCTTAATTATTCAAGATAGTTGACATTGCGCTAGTAATCCATGTTGGGGTGGAACTATCTTTAGTCACTTAAGTTGATTTTATTTTAGTTACAATTTCCCTAGTCGATTATGACTGAGAAGAATTAATATCTTCTTTAGTTATAGGTTGCTTGATATCCAGGCATGAACTTAAATACCTTAGCCTAGTCTAGGGTATAGTTTTCTAATTGAATATTTTAGGGATTAAAAGATGGCCCCTCTGGCCAACCTTAGGCTAAGACTTATGATAGCATCATAGGCTTAATTGTGTATGATACACTCTTGATGGTTGGTTTGGCACTTGAGAAGGTTGAATGTATTTATTAAGTATGTTAGTTGGATATTGAAGGATTGATGCTAATTATGAGTATTACTAATGATATTAATCTTATTCATGATTAAAGATATACTTTTTAAGTGTGATTTATGATATGGTTTCTGATGTGATTATTGATATGGCTTTTGGATAAGGTTATTAACCTATACATATGATTATTGGCTGGCTTTTGGATATAATTAATAAAATTTCCTAATGACGTGCTTAGCGATGTAGATACCAACGCGAGTAAATGATATAGCTCATAGATATAATATGGCTTATAAAAATAATGTATCTTTAGTACATAATATGGCTTGTCGATATGATATGACTTATAGACATAATATGGCGTATAGATTTGTTATGGATTATACATATATATATATATAGTGTGTCTGAGTGGCTCATATATATAACTAATGGTTCATAGTATGATGTGACTTATAGATACAATTTATTGCTTATAGATATGATTAGTGGCTTTTAGATACGATTATTGAAATAACTTATGTCTTTGACTATTGACAAAGCCTATGGTTATGGTTATTGGCATGACTTATTAGGCATGGTATATGCATAGTCCATTGGGTTAGATGATCAGTACGGCTTGGTGATAAGGTTTGCTGATACGATTTATAAATATGAGAACCGGTTTGAGCCAAGTAGTTGATAATGCTCTTGATAATATAAATTTTGGTTCAAGCCTAGCCAATGGTGATATTGATAATGTTGAGTTTTGGTTCAAGTTTTCTATTGGGAATTGTGTATGAGATAATGAAGTTTTGATAGACTCTTTGCTATGGCATGATAATTTTGTGATTTAAAGCTTTGATATCTGAGTTTACTAATACAATATTATTGATTATCTGGATAACCATATCTGACAGACCTGAAGTCTATAGAAGTATACGGAGTTCTAATCTAAGACTAAATCTAAAACTGAGACTGTGGGAGGTAATCATCTAACCGATATGACCCTTTTCTAAATAGATTTTGGGGTCCAACCCGCAACCCCAGTTGGAAGGGTGCCAGTACTGTCCATGGTTAAAGACAACTGAAGAGATACCCTCATCTCGCAGGTACTCTAATGAGAACGGTTGAACCCTCAACTGATCTTTTAAATCACCTCATTAACCCTGACTGGCTGGTTTGATGTCTCAACCTATACTTGCTACGTAGTTCTGGAAAACAGGTATTGGTTCTAAGAATCACACCCTATAATGGAAGGTAAGTCCCCATCCTTGGGTTCACTTGGTGCTGAATCCTACTCCGAACTGAATAGACACTAAACCGATTTTCTATTTCATACTAGGCTTGACTGAACTGTTACTGAACTAGACTGGATTAGTACTGAGTCTATTGAGTTTTTTTGGAGTGTAGAATTGACTTAAAGTACCACTGATCGTGACCTGACTGAGACTATTTTGTAACTGACACTGGCTCTTTGTATACAACTAAATTATCGGGTATTAAATACCCCCAGGACACAATAGCGTAAAGAGTAAAGTGTAATATAAATCTTGAAGGGACAATAATGGCCACATGTTTATAATTCACTTTAATTTCTAAGGCTATAATACCCCACACTTTACTTAGTTCAAATATGTATATAGAACATCAAAGATCTTTCTTTAAAGATAAATATATTTTATTCCATATGAAATTTTTAAGATTTTGACTTTTTTCCTTGTAGGAAATTGAATAATATTTCCATCGATACAAAATTCACCCAAATCCGACACTTGGGCGATGAGTTAGAGCCTTTTTAGTGAGACAATGTACCACCTGGCCCTTTGGCGCATCACGGAGTCAGCAAAAACGGCAATCGTCAAACTCTAGCGAGCCTCTGCGATTATGGCGTATCGCGTCAAGGGTCAATTTCAGAATTGTCAAATTCCAGTAGCTCACACGATTTCACCGTATTGCGGTGAAGCTTTTATCGGAGTTCCAGTTCCGGATTTTAATTCATAAGCTCAAAACGGTCAGTTTTCTACCCCTATATATACTCCTTAACACAATATTCAGCGATATTAAACCCAAATATTGTTGTTTTCTCTCAATTTCCTTCAAGGACAAGAGCTAGAGTTCCAAAATCAAGACCCCAATCATCAAGGTTACACTATTAATCTTCTGAGGATTAAGTAGTAAGGTATGAAAATCTTGATTCTAGGGTTCCTTTCACCCCAGAAGTTCAAGAATCCTTTTCTAAATACAAAGATCTTATATTTAAGAGTTTTTAATGATTCACGTGAATTGAAGTTGAAGTTCATATTATTTTTGAGTTTTAATTCATGATTTGGTTACAAAGTTTCAAGGTTTAATCCTAGTATGTGATATTCATGTGATGTTCATGGTAAACCCTTTTCAAGTTGTATGTTAAGCGATGTATTTATGTCATTTTTGGGTAGAAATTGTTGAATAACCAAAGAATGCTCCCCATATGTTTGATAAAATGCTTCTGTGAAGGAATTGGAGCCATTAAAGCATGTTGACTAAAAATCCCCAATTGTGTGTAAGTTTATGCATGCCAAGTGTTTGTTGAAAATCCTTAGTGCAGGAGTTGTGAAATGTTTGCATGAAATCCCCTAATTACATGCTCTTCAATGCATGATAAGTGTTTTTCGTAATACCTAGTTGAATGGAATATGACCCAATAGAATGTCTCCCTATACTACCACATGTTGATGATTCCCATGTGATTGAAGAGATGCTTTAATGATTGTAATGGTAAATGAAAGTCCCTAGGAATGATTATTTAAGATTATTATGATTTACTTTTATGTTATCGAGTCCTGGGGTATTTATACTCGACAAATAGATGTTATCTAGAGACATGTTAGTTTTCACGATAGTCTCAGTCAAGCCACGATCCTTGGAACTCAATCAATTATAGAATTAAGTACTCTCAGACAATTACAGAACTTTAGAAATCTCAATAATCCACTTATCATTAGCATTCCAGATTTAGTTCAGTACTCATCTCAGATCTTAGTAGTATTCAAGAATTCATTTCAGACCTTAGTAGCATTCAAGTAATCAATTCAGAACTCAGTATCATTCAGTCAGATAATGAGATTTAGTAGTATTCCATCAGTCTTCGGAATAAAGTAAACTCAGCTTAACTTAGTTACTTAGTATGATCAGTAATAGATTTAGCTCAGTCTAGTACAGTTTAAGAAAAAGAATCAGTTCAGAGTCTTTCAGTTAAGTATAGGACTTAGCATCGAGCGAACCTAGGGATGGGGACTTACCCATTAGAGAGGACTAAAATCCCTGAGTGAAATCCCTAAGTTCCAGAACTACGTAGCCAGCATAGGTATGAGATGTCACCCATTATATAGGACTGATATACTCAGGGATCACCCATTAGTATATTATATATATATAGGACTGATCCCACAGGGTTACCCATTAGATAGGACTGACTCCACAAGAGGGGTCTTTACCCGTGGCATGATACTAACACCCTTCCAACTGGGGTTACAGGTTGGACACCAACATACCTAAAAAGGATATGTCGGTAAGATGACTACTTCCCACAAACTCAGTTTTAGAATTAGTCTCAGTAAAGAAACTTGGTTTAGTAGTTAGAGTAAGGACTGTAAGATACAGTCAATCATTATGATTATCAACAGACTTAGAGATCACCCGCTAGATAGGACTGGTCTCAGATTTATTTAATTAGCTTCAGTATCATGAGATTGAGAGATCACCCGCTAGATAGGACTGATCTCAGACTAAGTTAAATCATATTAGTTATCATTATATAGAGAGATCACTCGCTAGATAGGACTGATCTTAGATTTTAGTCGACCATTCCTATTATCATTAAGTTCAGAGATCACCTTCTAGAGAGGACTTATCTCAACCTTAGTATTTTGTTATCAATATTAGAAGATTTAGTTATTCAGTATCTCAGAATTATTAGTGAGTTTAGACGTCAGTGAAACAGTATTCAGTGTCACAATGATTTCAGTTATAGTTTATGCATTCATGCATATGTCCTCATTCAGTATTCTAATAATAATTCAGTTAAGTAATTGTTCATGTATAAGACCTTGCATTCAGCCTTACCTTATCTTTCATACTCAGTACATTCCGATGTACTAAGCATTTGCGCTATGGTGTTTTACTTTACACCATAGGTTTAGAAATACGAGATGTAGAGCACCCTTAGCAGCTTAGTTCCAGTCAACAACAGTAGACCTAGCAGTGACACCTCATCATTCGAGGATGGTTCTTATTTCATTTTATTACTAGTTCCAATATTTCAATTGTTGGAGTTAGTTGGGGACATTTCCCATTAACTCCTTATTCAAATAATTTAGAGGCTTTCAGACTACATTATTTTCAGACTAGTTATTTAGATGGATATTGAGTTGTGATTTTGCTAAACTTTATTTCAGTTGTATTTTAAATATTTGAACCTTATGGAAAGTTCCACTATTTTTCCACATTTATTTTAGTATATTATGTTGTGCTCAGTTATAGATATCAGAAAGGGTTAGCTTGCCGTCCCTCAAGGTCATGAGCCCCATGTGGCATTTTTGTTCCAGATAATTGGGGCTTTACAAAGTTATTTCATCAAACAATTGTAAATCTAGAACTTGTACATGCATAGGGATGCACGCTATCATGTCATAAGTACACTAACAATTCTCATAGGAATTTCAACAAACACCTTAAAGGCATAGCTTTAACATGGGAGCCCTTTAGACATGTAGTTCTTTCATGAGTTCATAATTATGATCCACAATGGATCAAATTGCACAATTAATTCAGTTAGGAATTTTTGGAAAACACACCTGGGCATGGATAATAATTCAATACATCAATGGCTAAATGAATCACTTCAATTACAAAGATTTCAACCCACATGCTAACATAAATTCATGAAATTCATTAAAACATCATCTTTCAAATCAAACAACAAGATTAACATGAATACAAATAACCCAAAACATGGAAATCATGATTTAAGACTTTAAAAAGGGTTTCTTGAACTCCAAGGTTGAAAGGGCCCTTGGATGAACACTTCACATAGCTTTATATTTGTTTTTAATAAGACTGGTGGTAGAATTCTTGAGATTTGAATCTTGAATTAAAAACCCTAGCACTTGTTTTTGAGAGATTTTGAGAGAAATAATGAAATTTTTCCCTATAGGCTAATTAATTTGTGTTAAGGCTGAATAAGGTGGAGAAAATGACTCATTTTCCCCCATAACCCATGACTAAAATTTGCTGAATTGGGCTGCCCCTCGCATCGTGACACCTACATTGGGTTGACTATCTATCATGATGCGACACCTAGCTGGCTTGAATGGCCCTCGCAGTGCAGTGCTATCGGGACCCTTCACTATTTTGGGCATCCAATCTCGCCCTTACGCTAGTTCAAAAAATCCAAAACTCACCTGAGATGACCTACAAGTGACCATGATCATGAATTATTTGAAAACTTACAAAAAAAGGTTGGGAAGTTTCCAAACATAGAAGGATAAAATGACCCTAAGTATAAATACTTAGCTGAATTTTTCTAAGTCTGGGACCCCTTAGTAAGCTTTAAAGGACTGAGTCAAGCATAGAATTTTTTGGGGTCTTACAATATCTCCCCCTTGGGAACATTCTTCCTCGAATGAGGCTGACTAAGCTGAGATTACTAATCAACTAAACTTATTTACTTGACACGAACAATGAAATATGATTGAAACTACAGATATACTGAGTTTTTCATACTAAACATGCATATCTGAATGTGACGAATACATGACTGAATATACTGTCAAACTGGATTTGTATATTTAATATGCTTATCTGAATGCAATGAATACATGTCTAAAAACTATTCATGAATGCATGACTTAATATGCAATGGTAACTGATACCAAGTTTTTCAAGGGAATTCCAAGTAAGTTGTAAGGAAAACTGTTACCTTGAGCTAAGTCTAAGTTGGAAGAGAAGATGTGAGGGTACTTTATTGGCATATCTTCTTCTGCTTCCCAAGTAGCTCCCTCAACGGACTGATTCTACCAAAGAACTTTAACTAGAAGGACTTCTTTATTCCATAGTCTACGAATCTGATAGTCAAGGATTTCAACTAGAACCTCTTCGTAAAAGAGACTATTCTAAAAGTTTATGCCCTATATTGGGACTATGGATATTGGGTCACTTATGAATTTCATTAGCATGAAGACATGAAACACTGGATGGACTAAAGCTAGATGTGAACGCAACTCAAGCTTGTAAGCTACCTTTCTGAAACGGCTGAGAATTCGGTAAGGTCCATCATATCATGGATAGAGTTTCCCCTTCTTGCCAAATCTCTACACTACTTTCATAGGAGATATTTTTAAATGCACATAGTTAGCAATCTCAAATTTGAGATCCTTTCTATGCATGTCTATGTATGCTTTCTTTCAGCTCTGAGCAATCTTAAGCCTTTCACTAATCAACTAAACTTTTTCCAGGGTATCAAATAGCAGGTCAGGCCCTATCACTTTGGCCTCACCCACTTCGAACCAACTAATGGGAGATTTATATCTCCTACCATAAATTACCTTAAATGGAGCCCTCTAAATGCTGGAATGATAGCTATTATTATATGCTAACTCAATCAAAGGCAAGTGGTCATCCCAACTACCTTTAAAATCAATCACACATGCTCGCAGCATATCTTCTAAAGTATGGATGGTCCTTTCTACCTAACCATCTATCTGAGGATGATAAATACTATTAAGGTGAACTCGGGTACCAATACACTTTTCGAACATCTTCTAGAAATGAGAGGGGAATTGGGTACCTCTATCTAAGACAATGGAAAAAGAAACATGTGCAATCTGACCAACTCTCTGATATAGAGTTTGGCATAATCTTCGACTGAATAAGAGGTATGGACTGGTAGGAAATGAGCTGATTTTGTCATCCTGTCTATAATGACCCAAACTTAATTATGCTGACAACTAGTACAAGGGAAACCCATCAAAAAGTCCATGTTTATTTCTTCTCACTTCCAAGTAGGAATTTGAACACCTGCATGGACCCATTAGGTTTTTGATGCTCAATCTTAACCTGCGACATATAGAGCATCTAGCTATAAACTCTGTAATGTCTCTCTTAATCACACTCTACCGATAGATTTCCCAAAAATTATGGTACATCTTCGTGGCCCATGAATGAATAGAGTAACGCGCACCATGTTCCTCTGCAAGAATTCACTTCCTCAAGGAATCTACACTCGGCACACATAGAAAACCCTGACAATGCAATACACTCTCTCACCCTTGGGAGAAAACTTCTACCTTCTAATTGCTGAATGACTCTTTCAACTTAACAAAATTGGGATCTCTATCCTACTTTTCCTTTACATTGGAAACTAGAGATGCTTCTAAACTCTTTTGAACCCACACACTACCTTCTGCTGATTTGACTAAGAGAACACCTATTCGGGCAAGCTAATGGACTTCCTAAGCTAACTTCTTCTTAATGTCCTCAACATGAGAAACAATGCCCATAGACAGCCTAATGAGAGCATCAGCCACTACATTGGCCTTTCCCGAATGGTATAGTACACTTATGTCACAAGTTTTCAATAACTCTAATCACCTTCTATGACGGAGGTTAAAATCATTCTAGGAGAACACATATTGCAGGATTTTATGGTCTGTGAACACATCAACGTGCACCCCTTACAAGTAATACCTTCAAATCATTAAGGAAAAAACTATTACTACGAACTTAAGATCATGAGTTGGATAGTTCTTATCATGGGTCTTAAGCTGTCTGGAGGCATAGGCTATGACCTTACCTCTCTGCATGAGGACACAACCTAAACCTACTCTGGATGTATCACAGTATATGACAAAGACATCAGAACTATCTAGTAGGGTGAAAACTAGAGTTGTCTTGAGTCGAGTCTTCAACTCCTAAAAACTCTTCTCGCAAGAATCTGACAACTAGAATTCGACTATCTTCTAAGTCAATCTATACATAGGGGATGCAATAGATGAAAATCCCTTAAAAACTATCATGAATAGCTAGCCAAACCTAAGAAAAACCTGATATCTGATAGAGAGATAGGTCTGGCCTAGTTTCTCATTGCTTCGATCTTTTGGGAATCAACTCTAATGTCATCACATAAAACTATATAGCCAAGGAAAGCTACTAACCTTAGCCAAAATTCATACTTACTAAATTTGGTGAATAGGTGATGGTTTCTGATAGTCTATAATACTATTTTGAGATGGTCTGCATGATCATGTTTACTGCAGGAGTAAACAAAGATATCATCTATGAAGACTATGACAAACATGTCCAAGTTATTCTTAAACACATGGTTCATCAAGTCCATGAAAGCTGCTGGGGCATTGGTAAGACTAAACGACATGACTAAGAATTTGAAGTGACCATACCGAGTTTAGAAGGATGTTTTTGGGATGTCACACTCCCAGACTATGAGTTGATGATAGCCTGATGTAAGGTCTATCTTAGAGAAGTAACTAGCACTCTGAAGTTGATCAAACAGGTCATTGATTATTGGAAGAAGATACTTGTTCTTGACTATGACTTTATTTAACTGATGATAGTTAATACACATTCTGAGGGAACTGTCTTTCTTATGCACGAATAGAACTAGTGCACCCTATGTGGAGATAATGGGTCGAATGAATCCCTTATATAAGATATCCTTTAACTACTCTTTTAATTCCCTGAGTTCTATTGTATCCATTCTATTTTGTGGAATAGAGATGGGTTGAGTATCTAGAAGGAGATCGATTCCAAAATCAATTTCCCTTTTGGGAGGGACTCCGAGAAGATCTTCGGGAAACACTTCTGGGAATTTGCAAGCTACAAACACTGATTCAAGAGTAGGGGTTTGTGATATGGAGTCCTGGACTCAGACAAGATGGTAGACACACCCTTTAGATATCTTTTTTCTTGCCCAAAGTAAGAAATAGGCTTACCCCTAAGTGTTGAGGTGCTACCTCTCCACTCTATAACAGGTTTATTTAGAAACTAAAATTGGACAATTCTGTTTCTGCAGTAGACTGAGGCATAGCAGGAATGAAGCTAATCCATGCTGAGAATGACATCAAAATTAGTCATCCCTAATTCGACTAAGTCTGCTGAAATGACTTTCTGAGATACCACAATCAGACAGTTCCTGTATACACACCGAGTTGTGATTGATTTACCCACTGGGGTAGAAACTAAGAAAGGCTCTGCTAGGATTTTGGTACTGACTACGAAATAAACTTCTATATATGGAGTAACGAAAGATCAAGAAACTTCTGGATCTAGAAAAGCATAAACATGCAAATGATAAACTTTTAATGTACTAGTTACCACATCAGGAGAATATTCTTGATCCTGATGGGACTAAAGAGCACAAATTTTATTAGGATGTTGCCTACTGGTGGCACTGGATGAGGCACCATATTGATTTGGGCGACTGGACTGAGCTGGAGGACTGTTATGCTAACCTTAGGAACCTGACTGGGGACAATCTATGACTCTATGGCTTGGCTTGCCACATCCGAAACATACATCACTTCCTGCTCTGTAGGCACCCTGATGATTTCTGCCACACTATTGGTAGAGAAGATTCATTCAGTTGCTACTAACACTACCCAAATGATGGGGTGGAACTGAGGATTTTTGTCTGAAATAAGAATGATTGCCACTCTCTGACTTAGGCTGAGCAAAGTTAAAACTACCTATTCTAGCCCCCTTGTTCTACTTCTCTTTCTCTTTTTTTCTTCTGCTCTTCGATCTATTGAGCACGGACTATCAGTCTAGAGAAGTCTATCTCACTAATCAGTATCATAGTTCTGCACTTCTTCGCTACAATATAATTCACCCCAAACACAAACATACTCATCTTAGACCTATTATCTGCCACCACATGAGGAGCATATCTAGCTAATTAAGTAAACTTTAGAGAATACTCTTTCACCACCATGCTGCTCTTCTTTAGATTGATAAATACTAGAACCTTTGCTTCCCTCAACTCCTATGGAAAGAACCTATCAAGAAAAGAAGTGGTAAACTCCTCCCATTTTATGGACCATATGTCGGTGGCCCTTTTTGCTTTCCACTGTTTGAACCATGAAGGAGCTATATCTTGTAAGTGATATGCTGCTAGCTTAGAATTCTCACTAGTTTTCACCCCCATAACATCATTAAATTTTTGCACATGATCAATAAATTCCTGAGGGTCTTCATCTGACTTAGACCCAGTGAAAGATGGAGGGTCCATTCAGGTGAAATTCTAAATTGTGGAAGCTGGTCTGTTGTCCATTGGGTTGGCCAGAACAATAGCTGGGTGCTTATTCTGGACTACTATAGAATAATCTAGGATGGTGAAAGGTATTTTGAATTCAGCATGGGAGATATATTCATCCAGAGGATCTGGCTGGATGGGCTTGGTTTCTGGCTGGTCTTCTATTCCTCTTACCTTAGTTCTTTTGAGAGGCATGATCTATAAACTGAAGAGAAACTTGGATTAGATAGAGTGTTTAACTGAAGTTCATGATCAAACGCACGACATGAATACTGAAAGAAGGGAAACTATTCTAAAAACATCTCATATCCTCCTTACCATAAGTGTGGTGCTCTACACACGCATACACAAAACTCAACTAGATGTGGCTTTTAGACTTCTTAGGACTCTGTTGAACCTTAGGCTCTAATACCAAGTTTTGTAACACCCTAAGTTTGTGACCTGGATGCTACACGATGAAAATAATCCCAAAGGACTACTAGTTAACCTATGACTAGTACCTACTGTAAGCACTGAATAATAAAGACACTATATCTATAAAATAAGAAAGTAAATACGGTACTGCCATAAGGTTCAAATCTAAAAACAATACTGTATACGGAAAACAGAATGCTGCAAAATAAATGTCTGAAAAAACACTCTAGTCTAATAAGCCTCTAAACTGTCTGAAATATGGAGTTGATGGGACAAGTCCTGAACTAACTTTGACTGACTTTAGAAATAACTTAAATTGTAAAAGTAATCATGTCCTTGAAATATGAGGACTCACCACTATTCTGTCTGCTGAGAAGCTATACTACTAAGGATGCTCTAGGGCTCGAGAGTCTGAACCTATGATATAAGACACTTAAGCTTAAAAATCATACGTCAGTACTTTGAATGTAATGATATTATCAGTTAGGTAGGCTAAAATGCATGGGTTCATGATGAATGAACAATACTAAAAGAATAACATGGATATGACCGAATAGGAGTACATGCATGAATACATAGAGTGTAACTGAAATCGTGATGATACTAAATACTGAGTCTGAATACTACATTATTGATATTTGAGTTTACTGATACTATATTATTGATTATCTCGATGACCATATCAGACAGTCTTGAAGTCTGTAGAAGTATACTTAATTCTAATCTATGACTGTGGGAGGTAATAATCGAATCGACATGCCTCTTTTCTAAATATATTTTGGGGTCCAACCTATAACCCTAATTGGAAGGGTGCCAGTACCGTGCCATGGGTAAAGACAACTGAAGAGATATGCTTATCTGGTAGTTACTCTAAATAGAATGGTGGAACCATCAACTGATAGGTTAAAACACCTCATCAACCCTCGATTGGAAGGTTTGATGTCTCAACCTATGCTTGCTATGTAGTTCTGGAATATAAGGATTGCTTCTAAGAATCACACCCTTTACTGAAAGGTGAGTCCCCATCCTTGGGTTCACATAATGTTGAATCCTACTCCCAAATGAATAGACACTGCACTAATTTCCTATTTCATACTAGGCTTGACTAAACTGTTAATGAACTAGACTGGATTAGTAATGAGTCTACTGAGTTTTCCTGGATTGTAGAACTAACTAAAAGTACCACTGATCGTGAAATAATTGAGACCATTATGTAACTAACACTGGCTCTAAGTATACAGCTAAACTGTTGGGTATTAAATACCCCTAGCACTTGATAGCATAAAGAGTAAAATATAACATAAATCTTAAAGGCACGACAATGGCCATATGTTTATAATTCACTTTCTAAGGCATTTCATCAAAAACTTATAAATATTGAACTTTTACATGTATAGGGATGCATGATATCATTTCATAAGTACACTAACAATTCACATAGGCATTTCAACAAATACCTTCAAGGCGTATCTTTAAGATGGGAGCCCTTTAGAAATGTAGTTCTTTCATGAGTTGATAATTAAAATCAACAATGGATCAAATTGCACAATAACTTCAATTAGGCATTTTTGTCAAACACATGGGAGGCATCACATTATACTTGGGCATGGATAATAATTCAATACATCATGGCCACATTAATCACTTCAATTTCTAAGATTTCAACCCACATGCTAACATAAATTTATGAAATTTATTAAAATCATCATCATGGAAAACACATAACAAGATTAATATGAATACAAACAACCCACAACATGGAAATCATGATTTAAGATTTTAAATAGGGTTTCTTGAACTTCAAGGGCGAAAGGGCCCTTGGATGAACACTTCACACACCTTTATGTTTGTTTTTGAGAAGATTGATGGTAGAATTTTTGAGATTTAAAACTTGAATTGAAAAACCTAATGATTGTTCTTAAGAGAGTTTAAGAGGAAAAAAATGAGATTTTCCCCTATAGGTTGATTAATTTCGTGCTAAGGCTGAATATGGTGGAAAAAATGTTCCATTTACCTTCATAACCCGTTACTGAAATTTGCTAAACTAGGCTGCCCCTCGCATTGTGACACCTACTTTGGTTGACTACCTATTACGATGTGACCCCTAGCTGGGTTGACTGGCCCTCGGGACACGGGGCTATCATGACTCTTCACTATTTTGGACATCCAAATTCGCCCTTACGCTACTCTAAAAACTCTAAAACTCAGTTGAGATGACCTACAAGCGACCCTAATCATGAATCAATTTGAAAACTGACAAAATAAGGTTGGGAAGGTTATGAACTAATATTTCCAAACTACAAAGGCTACAATGACCCGAAGTATAAATACTTAGCTGAATTTTTCTAAGTCTGGGACCCCTTAGCAGGCTTTAAAGGACTTATTCAAGCTTAGAATTTTTTGGTGTCTTACTTCTAAACCATAGACTAGAATGACAAGTAATAGGATAGTTGGAGGACCATAACGCCTAAATTACTCTCTTGAATGGGTGCAAGCGATCATTGTCAATACAAAACCCAACTAGGTGGGGGTTGAATCCCACAGGAAATATGGTATGTACTCAAGTTCTTTTCGATTTAATCCACTGATAGTTTAATGTTTCCTTAAATGGGGGGTTTAGGTTTAACTAGTTAATGTTTGTCACTTTACTTTTTGTGTTTCTAAATTAAGATTTTATGAAATAACAAAAATTATGTTCACTATGGCTTCTGGTACATGACAGAAGCTAGAAGTTGTCCAAGATTCTCATGGTGGGTAGGATAAAAAGCTATATTTATCGATATTATGCCTAAATATATCTCGAACTACTTCAATAGTTAATTCCCTAATCCTCTTGGACATAAAGAATTTCTATTTACTGCCCAGATTTTACCTCATGTTAACCAACCTTGTTACAACATTGATTATTAAATGAAGTATTTCTGAGTCCCTATTGATAATTCACTTCCTACTATATTTGATTTCTTTCTTAAGAAAATCTACACAGGTGTGTCTATTGTTTGCAACCAACAGACGTTAATTAAAACTTCAGAATTATCAAGAAATCCTACCACCTTTTGATGTTGAATACTTAGCACCTCATTGAAACCTAACCCTAGATCCCATAACTCAGGTTAATGGAGTTTAGCTACTCATGATGTAATAAACAAAACACGTAATTAAATTCATGATTTGAAAGATACAATTACAGAGATGAATAATAACTAGTGAATCTATGATTAGATCACAAAGGAAAAATCCCAAAATACTGATAATAATCTCTCAAAAATAGTTGTGTTGTCAGAGTCAAGAAGTAAAGATATAAAATATCAAAATATGTTGTCCAAAACTCAAAGTGCTGACCTTGTGCAGAATAGTAATAATGATCATCCCCTCTTAGAAAATCCTAAAACAAAGATTTAAATAGTTACCTTAAATAAGCAAACAAAATGATGGTTACAACTTTTTCTCAGAATAAACGACAGTATTGGTGATGACTTATCAAGATCCTGACAACTTATCAATAATGTCATCTAGTCTTCTTCAAATTTGAACTAGTCCTATCTTAGGTTGATGGTAACTTTTGATAGCTTATCATGACTGTGACGACTTATCAGAAATGTCATCACAACTTCCACTTTAGGATAATTCTCTGTCTACTAATGACGACTAACCTGATAGCTTATCACAGGGCTGACAACTTATCACAAATGTTGTCAGCCACACTTGTCTATAGAATTTTTCAAATCTCAACTTCTTTGCTTCATTTCATGTTGGTTCTCTATCATATCAGCTTAAACTATAAAATCAAACATAAACTAATCAAAAGTAACTAATGTTACTCAAGACCTTGCAATTATTTAGAGTTAAATTCCTCAAATGTGTTAGCATATGCTTACACATCAACACTCTCAACTTAAAACAATTGCTTGTCCTCAAGCAATAAAAACATAACTAAGAGAATACAAATTACAATTTGGGAACTAATGACTCATATTAGTTCAGAATAATTTCACAAACTTCAAGGTCAGTCAATTTAAAACTCACTGTTGATGTTTTGAAGAACAATCATGCAACTCACTAGTATCAAGATACGGAAAAAATTCAGCAATAACAATTATCCCATACCAAGATCACACTATCTGAACAAATCAGTGACCTAGAAACATACCCAATGTGCCTTCACAACAAAGAAATCCCTTTTTCACTAATACCAAAATTCATATACAAAAACATTGGGATAATGATAAGTCTCACTCTTAGAATGAAGTTCCAAACACTGCATGTCAAATGTCATAGGCTGTCCCTTATAGTCAGTACCCAAATCTTCAGGTAGGCCAGTTAGGTTAACTTTAGGGCTTTTCTTAGGCTTGTAATATTGGCTAGGGGCTTATATGATATTCATGGATATTTTAGAGTGACTATGCCTCCTTGACGCTACACTAAAATCTTCTGGTTTCAGTTCTCAACCTTTTTTTTCTTCCTCTTCTTTTATTGATCACACATTACCAAGATGGATGTGGTCTTTCCAATTATCATATTATCTTTTTATCATCTTTAACACATCTTTCTCTTTTCTTATTTCTTTTTTACCGCACCCAACTTTTTATTCTTTTTTTTTATTCTGCATCTCTTCATGCTTATTTTATATCACCCACCCCTATGATAGTCACCCTCAACTTAGGTTGTTTTCCTAAGTCAAGGTACACAGTGTCCAAGTAGGACCAGGGTAAAAATAGGTTTATTATGAGGTAAATGGAAAGGAGAGAGGTTTCACAGAAAGAAACAGGCATATAGGCTCAAATGAAGGATCAAGGGATATTATTCACATTGGGAAGGTCATTTAGGCTGAAAGTGGGTTACAATAAGAAATAGCCTATGATCATTTTCTAACCCATATACTACAACCTAGATAGGACTATTAGGGCAAGTTCTATATTGGCACACAGCAGAAGTTGAGTAAGACCTCACACACATATGGCACACAAGTACATTGCATATCGCTACTTATCCGATTCATGCAATTTGTTCAGCAAAAATCTCAAGTTGCCAGACTAATACCACAGAAAGATGTACCATAGTCATAAAGAAATGTAATTCACACAGTTATAAACTCAGATCAATAGAGTGGTGCTCAAAATTCACAAAATAAACTAACTGCCTCAAATACCTGTATTATTCCTAATTATCTACTAAAAATTGTTACAACAATATCCTACCCTACACCCTCAACTTAAAATTAAAAATAAAGCTAAAATAATTGTTATAGTATCCCTAGAATAGGTCAATCCTGGGTTTCATGGGTTTCTAACCTTGCTGCTACATCAACTGCTACCTTCTCTCCATCAGGAGCTTCTGGGATTGCAGTGGTAGGGGGTCTTATAGATGAGGCACCTGCAGCCCTGGCATTCAAAGCCTTCTTCTATCTCATATTATTCGATAGGGATTGCATTCTTGCTTTCTTCAACTACTCTTTTTTGGCCTTCTTTTTTGCCTTTTTTCACTTTTCTTTCTTCCTCGCTGTCAGGATCTTCTCTCTTATCTTTGCCTTTCTTCTTCCCCTTCTTCTTATTTATCTTTAGTGAATCTCCAATGAGGTCAAGCATTGGAATTTCTTCCTTAGATTCATGCGTAGCTGGATCTGTCAGAACCATAAATTAGTGCTGCTGTGATAACCCAACATCTATCTTTACCTTGTTCAAGGCCGCTCTGAATTTAGCAAATATCATCCCCTGATATTTCTTTTACCTGTGCATCACATTAGTTTTCCGAATCTACAACCCATCTAGGAAAAGTCACAAAAGGCTCAAGGGCAGCGTTGATTCTTTTATCTACTGTAGTGGCAAACTATTTGACAAAAGCATGTAGCTGTGCCTCATACCATTTGTCTTGTTTGACCACTTTTATGATATTGATCGAATGAAATACAAATCCAGCTGATGCTGTAAGAGCTGAGATATTTGGTTCATTCTCAGGAACTGAACCTGCTTATGCTGAAAAAGTTGGTTGCGCATTTTTAGAATCTTGAACTTTCATATTAGGTGTTGAACTGGCATCTGTAACTTGAGGGTCTACTTCTACCTCTACACCTCTATCAAGTCTCATTTCTGGCTTATTTTCATTATACCGTATAGGATTGTGGGTCTTTCAGGAAGGAATATTATCCTAAACCCCTGTAATCTCTAGCACATTAGCAGCTAAAAACAACTATGTGATAAGACAAGGGAAAGGATAAGCAATGTCGGTTCTTAATATTCTAATCTTCATCTTATTCGCAATGATTTCCCCAAAATTAAGGGGGAGTTTCTGCACCATGCTTGCTACTAGGATAGCTCAGTCATCACCTTGAATATTGTCTCCATTAGTGGGCATCAGCCAGATACACACTATACCCCACCAAAACTTTGCCTCTTGACTCAAAAAAGACTTATAGATTCTCTCATTCAGGTTGGTGACCCATACTGGTTCCCCTTTGTCTATGATGTTGGCCAACCACAAACATTAATTTCCCTAATTCTTAATCTGGGCATAGACTAATGGTGAAGTTTCCTAAGGAGTAAAGCTGTGGCCATGCAAGAACTTGTTGATGGTTCTGATTGAGATATCAACCCTTACGCCCCTTACCTAAAGTCTCTCCAATAGGGGATGGTCTGCAACTCTTTTTTCTAACCTACACATGTTTTCCAACTGAGCCTGTTAGTTCGCTTAAAAATCTCAGACCAGCGCAGGGAAAAATGAGCTTCCTCCTTTTATAGTTCGTCCCAAGCCATACTCTTGGAACTTTTATTCCACTTTAGGATACCTATGCAAACCTTTAGTGATAATACTTTTTTCTTCCCAAATCAGCCTTGTAGTCCTTCTTCTATCAGTTCTGTGGAGCCCAGTAGTAAAGATGCCCTCTGCCTTAGGAATTTGCCATCTAGCATTGTCTTAAACTTTGGGGTTCTTACATTTGATAAGTGTTCCCCGAATTGGAGACTCCTTATAATATTATTGTTCCGTGGAAGAGGATTCAGATATTATTCCTCAGAATCAAGCTCTTCAGACCTTTCATGTTTTTTTTCTTTAGATTCAGCATGTTCAGACTCATGCTCTCATGTTTAGAATGTTCAGATGCTTACTGCTCAGTAGCAGTTGTTATTTCAGTGTCATCACAATCCTCCACCTTAACTATTGGTGGTGGTAGAGGCTGCTTAGGGCTTTGCTTCTTCTTTTGCATCCTGAGTATAGATTCTTCTTCTTCATAATCAGACTCCTCATCGATGAGCTTCTGGCGTACACTTTTTTGTTGTTCCTTCTTTGTAAGAATGGGGCTCTTTCATTAGGGTGCCATTATAGGGTTTCTATAGCAATATAAAAATAATTAGCCAATCCTTAAAAGTGTAAACACAAAAACATTAATTATTTAAGCTTCACATCCTTTGAAAAGGATCATTCATGGTTCAGGTTCCACGTGTGAAGACACTTCTTGATAAGCCATCATGACTATGATAGCTTATCACAATTGTCGTCAGCCTTAGATAGAAGCTGTGAAACTTTATCCACTTCTGATGACATTTTTGATAAGCCATCACAAATGTGATAGCCTAGCACAAATGTCGTCAGCTCTAAATAGAACTCACTTTATTCTTAATAGACATTGACGACATTTCTAATAAGCCATCACAGTTGTGATAGATTATCATGAATATCGTCAGCTCTTATTAGAACCCAACTTTTGATTTTAACTAAATATTTGGTCTTATTATTTCTCATAATCCACTCGATTTCTGATTTGTGAGCTGAATTTTAAGCCTTAGGCTTACACAGCAAACCCTAGTTTTAAATTTCAGCCATTTTCTTATTGAACTTGGGCCAAGTCTCTTGGGAACTTGGGTTGTGGTCAATCTATCCCTTACCACTTGAAAAGAAAATTCAAATTTAGAGGATACCTGATGGGAGCCATCAATGTCTTTACACGCACAAGAGGAAGTAGGAAGAAATTCTTGATTTTAATTGCAAACCCACACTCAAGGAAACTTGCATTTTGTTTGACTTGGAATTTTTTTTGAATAAGGAAATAAAATACTCTAAATATAGAAGAGAACTAACTTAAAAGAAAGTAACAATAAGTAGGAAGCTGGAAACATTCGACTGGGCTCGGGTCGGATCTTTATACTTGGACCATATTTGGTTGTTAAGTTACTTTCTGATTACATCTTATGATGGCTTATCACAGGTTTGACGACCTATCATGGATGTCATCAGCCTTAACATAACTTAAATTCAAAATTGGCCTCTCTAATGACAATTCTGATAGCTTATCATAGTTTTAATGACTTATCATAAATGTTGTCAGGACCTTTTTTGCTAATTTCATCTATTTTCCACCTTCTATGAAATAAATCATAATGAAAAAATTAAAAACTTTATTGGAATATAAAATATTAGGTTGCCTCCCAATAACGCCAGATTTACTATCACGGTACGACTTAGTTATCTTGACTACTCAGACTTCGCCAAGATAACCTGTTGATACCCCTTTATTATATTCTTAGAACATATCAACGATTGATAAAACACCAATCTCTTTTTTCTAGACATGGATGAGTGTATCTCGAAGTGTGATTCCTTATCATTTAGCATGAACTTCAGCTCATTCAGCTCTATGTCTATGATCACTCTCCCAGTCGTAAGGAATGGTCTACCCAAGATGATGGGCACTTCAAATTCCACCTCACAATATAGGACTACAAAATTAGAAGGCTGAATAAAATAAGCTACATTTACTAAAACATCATGTAATATGCCCATAGGCTGATTCAGAAACCTATCTGCCATCATTAACCGCATATTTGTTGGGATACTGATTCCCTAAAGGCAGTTTTTTATAGATAGCAAGTGGGATTAGGTTTATACTGGATCCCAGATCACATAATGCTTTGGTGAATTTCAGGGAACCAATAGTACATGGAATGGTAAATGCTCTCGGGTCTGCCTTTTTTTACACTAAAGACCTTATAGAGATAGTGCCACAATGGACAAGATTGTCTTTTGGCTCAAAGCTAACCTTCCATTTCTTGGTCCCAAGGTATTTTATGAACTTTTTGTATCCTAGAATTTGCTCAAGTGCCTCAACCAAAGTCTCATTTATTGTAAATTTCTTGAGAATTACCATGAATTTGCGGTATTTTACATCATCAACCTTCTTTTTTAATCATTGAGAAAAGGGAGGTGGTGTTCTTGGGATAGTTTTAAACACCACTTTCTCTTTCTTCTCTAAAGTATTAAGAAAATTATCCAGCTTATCAGACTCTACTAGATTGTTTTCTTCGGATTCATCAATAATTGACTCACCATCTACAAGTTTTCCCACAGAAGGGATAGGTAATATCTTACCACTTCGAGTGGTAATCACCATACATGAGCCATCATTCCACGAATTCTGAACCATATCGCTTGATGATGTTTCACTCTTTCTCTGGTTGAATGTAGTGGAAAGTTGGCTCATCTGTTGATCCAACTATTTGATGCCAGTGGAGTGTGAGTGCACCAACTGGATAATGGTTGTCAGATCGGTCTTCATGGTGGTTACACTAGATTTGGTGGCCTCAACTCCTTTCAACAATTTCTCTATCATGTCCTTCATGGACATCTTTCCAGAGCTAGTTGTAGCAGCTTCCCGATTTCTAGGAGGGACATATAAACCACTCCTGTCATTATTGCTTCTCCATTTTCCTTACTCCCTATCTTTGTAACTATGATTTTCATAAATATCCGACCTTGATTCCCTTGGCTATTACCTTAGAAAACCCCCTGATTATTAATATAATTCATTTCTTCTTTAGTCTCTATATTTACTTGGTCTTGAGATATTACAGCTTTTACTTTATTAGTCTTCCCTAATAATAAATTCTTGGTGAGCAAGTCCTTCTGAGTCTTTAAATTGTCCATGTCTTGATCCCACTCCTCATCTCTCCTGCATTGTTTAGCAGACACACCAATAAAAATAGTGGGGCTTGCTACCACAGACTCCCTGGTATGCCAAGCTCGACTCTATTTGGTCATCCCATTTAGCATATCTAAGGCATCTTAAAAAGAAAAATTAACAAATGAACCACCACCAGCATTTTCTTTAATAAGCTTTGTTACAGAGTTGAGAACCCTGTATAAAGTCTCCATCAAGTGTAGGTCTGTCATATTACAATTCAGACACTGTGTAAGCTTTTTCTTGAATCTCTCTCAAGTCTCATGCAAAGTTTCAGTAGGAAGATGTCTAAAATTTCTGATTTTATCTCTCAACTGTACCCTCCTAGAGGGTGGGAAAAATCATTCTAATATCATTTCTTTCAATTTCCTCCAGTGGGTGATGGAATCAAGCATAATCTCATTCATCCACAATGTTGCCTCCCCAGACAGAGACAACGGGAACAACCTCAACCAGATAGCATTTTGGCCTATTCCTAGGTTATCAAAATATTTGCAAATGGTGACAAAATTCACCAGATGCAGGTTCGGATTATCCCCAGGAAGGCCACCAAACAAACCCTTCTGATTGAGGAGTTGGATCATAGTACTCATAATGTTGAACTTGGCTCCAGGTGCCAACGGTGGAGGAATAATTACACCTACCCCATCTATGACATCATCATCATTATTTAGATCATACTAGACATGCTGGTACTCTTGTCTTCTTTGGAACGGAGGTTCTGGTTAACATTATATGTCACTTGTGCAGCTATCTGTTCTTGACGCCTTGGGTTTCCAGGGTTCAATAACTCCTTGTCCCCTAAATCTTTATCCTCAGGGTTTGAATGTTTGCATGTTGCCCGACACTTTGCACATTCACCTGAGTTCTAGTGGACTGGCAGCCTCTTGTTGTTCTACCATTCTTCCTATTCGTTGCAGTTCTGGATTTAGTCATAATAATGTTTCTCCAGAACTTCTGGTGCTTGGCATACACTATAAAATCCAACAAATAAACAAAAACAACAAATAAATGTAAATCTAGGAAACTTAACTAACAGTCAATTAGCACATACAAACTTCAGCTTACAACCATAATCCCCAGCAAGGACAACATTTTTATAATGCTCAAATTACAATCTTGAATGGGTGTAAGCGATCATTGTCAATATAAACCCAAGTAGGTGGGGTTTGAATCCCACAGGGAATATGGTGTGAACTCAAGTTATTTGTGATTTAATCCATTGATAGTTTAATGTTTCCTGAAATGGGGGGTTTAGGTTTAACAAGTTGTTGTTTGTCACTTTACTTTCAGTGTTTGTAAATCAAGAGTTTATGAAATAACCACAATTATGTTCACTAGGGCTTCTGGTACATGATAGATTCTAGAAGTGGTTCAAGATTCTCATGGTGGATAGGATAACAAGCTATCTTTATCGATGTTATGCTTAAATGTATCTTGACCTACTTAATAGTTTAATCCCCTAATACTCTCGGACTTAGGGAATTTCTATTTACTGCCCATATTTTACCTCAGGTTAACCAACCTTGTTACAACGCTGATTATTAAATAAAATATTTCTGAGTCCCTATTAATAATTCACTTCCTACTATACTTTATTTCTTTATCAAGCAAATCAAAGTAGGTGCGTCAACTATTTGCAACCGACAAACGATAATTAAAACTTCAGAATTATCAAAAAATCCTACCACCTTTTGAATCTTGAATACTTAACACCTCATCAAAACCTAACCCTAGATCCCATAACTCAGGTTAATAGTTTTTAGTCACTCATGATGTAATGAACAAAAATCATAAGTGAATTCATAATTTGGAAGATAAACTTACAGATATGAATAACAACTACTGAATCACTGATTAGATCAGAAAGGAAAAATCCCAAAATACTCATAATAATATCTAAAAAATAGTTGTGTTTTTAAAGTAAGAAGTAAAGAGAGAAAAAATCAAAATATGTTGTCCAAAACTCAAAGTGTCGACCTTGTGCGGAATAGTAATAATGATCATCCCCTCTTATAAAACCCTAAAATAAAGCAATAAGTAGTTTACCCTAAATAAGGAAACAAAATCAAGGTTACATTTTTTTTTGGAATAGACGACGACTATTGGTGATGCCTTATCAGGATCCTGATGACTTAACAAGAATGACATCAGGTCTTCTTCAAATATGCACTATTACTGTCTTAGGTTGAAGACAACTTCTGATGGCTTATCACGACTGTAATGACTTATCAGAAATGTCATCAAACTTTTGCTCCAATTCTAGTGTCCTACCTAAGTATGACGGCATTCATGATGACTTATTACCATTATGATAGCCTAACACAAAATTTCATCACAACTTCAACTTTAGGCCAATTCTCTATCTACTGATGACGACCAACCTAATAACTTATCACAGGGATGACGACTTATCATAAATTTCGTCGGCCACACTTGTCTTCATATTTTTTCAAATTTCAACTTCTTTGCTTTATTTCTTGTTGGTTCTCTATCATATCAGCTTAAACTACAAAATCAAGCATAAGCTAATAAAAATTAACTAAAGTTACTCAAGACCTTGCAATTATTTAGAGTTAAAAGCCTCAAATATGTTAGGATATGCTCACACATTAGTGGAAAATTGCATAAATGGTGAAATCAAGCAAGTATTAGATTACAAGTGATAAAACACAAGAATAATAACATAAATAAAGAGAAATAAGGAGAAGAGTAATAATATCCCACGACCTAATAGGGCTGGAGCATGAGCCTCAAGGAATTGTCTCAAAATAAAAGGACCATCAAAATATAAGGAGGAGAGAAAGTCAACTCTAGTTCCATGAGCTTTCCCTGTCTCTAAACTTTTACCTACACTAATAAAGCATCAACGGAAGAATCTAGTACTCTAGTCTTCACCATAAAATGGTACAAAAATGAAGTATGAGTACCAAAACAATGGGTACTCAGTAGGCATAATCACCTAACTAAGCTAAATAATAATATAAATACAATAAAATGTGAGATAATAATGCAGGTACAAAACCAAATAAATAATGATACAGAATACATAGCTATCTGTAGCACAATTGATCCCCCATAAGACCAAAAGATTCAAAGTTACAATCCAATGCGAGCCCCCATAATCTTGGTGGATGCAATCAAGAAGTAATAATAGTAAATATTTTAACCATTCAAATCTTAATACCGAAACCATAGATTTTCCCCCACCACAAACACTAGACTTGAATGATTTCCATAACCATTTTAAGAAACCTCTCAATGCTAAAATCAAATAGAAAATAGTATCACATATATCGAACTTGAACCAAAAATAACATCATCATAATTACTAGACTTGAGCCAAAAGCATATCATCATAGATACAAGGCTTGAACCAGTCTTAGAATCTCCCAAGTACCAATCTTTGAACAAGTCATAATATATCTAAACCCTTTTAAAGCTCAAGAATATAATTAGGATGACGTATAAAGGCCTATTGAGTTTACAAGGAGCTAATAGTAATCTTGGCCTAAGGTGGACAGAATGGACCACTAATAACCTTAAACTGCCATTCTAACGCACTTTCTTCCCTAAACTAGAATAAGGTTTCAAATCCCACTACAAGGTGCTAAATAAGTCCTATTAAGTACTAGGATAATAATTCCACCTAAGGAATAGGTAGTTAAGTCAAATAGTCTATATTTTCTAAATATACCACAAAATCTTAATTCATAAACCAAAACTAGCATAATATTATATCAATACTATAATTAATCTCAATATAAGATAATAGTAAGCCTAGCCTTCTTAGATATCGAAGAAACCTTGATAAAGTCAACTAATTTGGCAATTTCCCCTATTGAGAAGCCCTTACATGATGCCAAGTTATCAAAAGAGTGAATTATGCACTAATATGAAAATAATGATGCCCATATTATATTTCTATGCTTTGAGTCCAAATTAAGGGAAAATACCATATGAGTCCTTCTTGTCAAATTAAGCTTTCAAAACTGTCGACACGTCTCTCTATGCTTAAGGATTATTTACCCATAAGAATGGGTAAATTTTGTACTCAAATGATACCAAAATCAACCAATCAAGAAATTAGAGATGTATGACTAAATTTGAGAATTAGATTGAAACTTATAAGCATTACAATGAGTAAATTATTATTCTGAGCTCACCAACACCCCACAATCACCAAAGATTTGTCTCCCAATTTTCTGTACTCTTTTGGGCTTTATGCATATTTAGACTTGTGACAAATATGATAAAATTGGGTGAGGGATTAATTTAAAGCCCTTTTAGTATTGCTTAAGAGGTCACCGCTAAAGTAGCATAGTACTGCTAAAGCTATCCCTGGCTAGGTGTGCTCTGGCATTTAATGGAATAATTTGCACCTCTTACGAGAAAGAATTTTTTATTTTCTAGAAACTTTTAGTGTATTTGATGCTTGTTTTATATGTTCTCAAGAAACAAGCTCAGAAGAAAAAATTATCTTAGAAAAATAAAGGTTGGGTAGTTGAGATAGGTTATCCCATAGACCATCAGAATTGTGACAAATCGCCAAGATAATCGTCATCGCTTCTGCAAAAATCAGAATATCTAAAATACGGGCGGCGGTCTAAGTGACAGATCATTATACCTATAATGGGAAATCATTCTGATCGTCATATCTTAAGCAAAATCAAGGAAATATTACTAATAAGGGACAAAAGATAGATAGACTGTCAAGTATCTAACGGACAATCAAGTCTCCAATGGGATGTCGTACTAACCATCAACTTCAGCAACAAAATAACATGGAACTGGATAGCACCCTATGGCTTGACCGATGGACCATCGCATATTCGAAGCACCGTTAGGTGAACCTTCGGTAGTGACGTGGCTGCCTGAGTTTTAATTTTAAATTCCTACACTTTGGAAAGCTATAAATACCCAGCTTTGGGTTAGAATAGGCATCTTTTTACTATTTGTTAAATTATAATTTAAAGTGTCTGAGAAACTAGTTGAGAGCCAAGAGATTTCACCATTATTTTCTTGTAAATTAGGATTGGAAAACATTTTTAAATTTGTAAGTTAATTCTTAATCATTTTTTAAATATAATTTATTCATGTTCTCCTTATTTATGTGTGGCTAAAACTCGCATAACTAGGGTTGTGGGATCCTTGGTGTAATTCAATGTTAGGGTTGTGGGATTGATAAATTCTTGAAAATAATTTCAATTCCATGACTTTCTCTTTAGTTTATGTTTCCTCTTGATTACAAAATTTGGGAATGTTCTTATCAATATAACTCGATTGAACAAAGAAGTTAATGTTAGAAAAGAGAATGGTTACAACATAATTGGGGTACGACCCCAACCTAGTTGGGTTATATTGTGCATTCTACAAACTCAAAGGTTAGGTGAGAAATTATTACTTTTCAATCTACAACCTCAAAGAATGTTGAGAAGGAACATGGCTAACCAACAAGAGGCTGAAAGACTAGCCGCTTTTGCTAATGAATGGTTTAACCAATAGAATGTTGATATACTTGAGTTTGTCCCTAATATGGATGATGAGGACTAGGGTAATGATGAACTGGTTGATCCTATGAATAGGCGACATGCTAAAAATGTCACACTAGTAAATTAGAATCAGCAAGCAAGAGACAGAGTACACCAATAACTTATGGTCTAGTTTTATCTAGAAAATAAAAATAAAGCTGATTTGGATGGAGCTGGAACTACGGGAGCAATTATTCCACCATCATTATCTCTTGTGGTGACATATAATATAACTAGCATGATGATCTAATTGCACAACTGGAAGCGATTATTTGGTGGATTACCTAGAGATGATTCTGATATACATTTGGTGAACTTAATCAGTATTTTCATGTCATTCAACAATCTTGGAGTGGGTCAAATGAGGTTATTTCCATTGTCTCTATATGGGGAGATAACTCTGTGCTGAATGAGATGGAACCTAATTCTATAAAAACTTGAGACTATTAGAAGGAGCTTTCTTAGAAATGTTCTTTCCACCTTCCAAGATGTTATAGTTGAGGAATAAGATCAGCAAATTTAACCACTACCTAATCACGATCTCCATGAGACATAGATGAGTTTTAATAAGAAACTGATGTAGTTTCCATTCCATAAACTGACTGATGAATTTTTGATAGAGATATTCTATAGGGATTTGAACATAGATACAAAGCCTACCATGGACAATACTGCAGGAGGAGCCTTCATGGATTTCACTATTTCTAAGGCTATAAAAATATTGGAGAAAATGCCTAAGACAAGTAGATTTTGGCATACCAAGAATTCTGAGATAGTAAGTGAATTTATTTAATCAAGATAATAGTGGAACAATACAGGAGAGAAGAGGAATATGATCAAGATATGGCTCATATAAAGACACGAATGGATTTTCTCAAAAAGCATTTGCTCTCGCGTATGGTAGAGAAAGTCAAAGTTGTGGGGTCACATAGTAGTGGAGTTGAATATGATTTTGAATAAAAGGAAAACTATTTGAATAACCAACGGGGCTTCTGGGATAGTGTCCAAGGAAACCAAGGTTGAAACTTTCAGTGGAGAATTATTATGATAAGTCTGGTTATAAAGTTGTGACCAAGGAAGCTGGAACAATAAGAATAATAAAAGTGGATTTTATTTACCATCTGGGAGTTGTGACAATGCAGCAAATAATTTTGGAATGATGTTTATGGAGGCTATGATAGTCAAATTGTTGAAAAAGGTAGAATCAACTGATGCCAGAGTTAGTTAGATGAAGGGTGACTTGTAAACCATGAGTCAGTTAGTTGAATATCACTCCACATCTATTATACATCTAGAGCAGTAGATGAGCCAAATATTAGCCCTGTTCAATAAAAGAAAAGTGGGACTTTACCAAGTGACATAGTGGAAAACCTTATAACAGTTCGTGCATAGTAATTACAACTAGGAGTGGTAAGACATTACTAGGCCTATGTCTTAGAGTACCTTCTCATGTGGATGATATAGAGTTAGTGGATGAGGTTAATAATAAGTCACCAGTAGAGTCTAACAAGATGGGTGATTTAGAAAAAAAATTTTAGAAGTGGAACAATGATCTAAGCTAAAATAGGCTAGTAATATGGAGCGGAGCAAAGGAAATGAGGTCGAGGCTACACCAATAAAAATTCTAAAGCCACTACCTTTATTTCCACACTGATTAACGAATAAAGAATATGAGGGAAAGTTTAGAAAATTCATGGCTATATTAAAATAGTTGTCAATGAATATGCCTTTAGTTGAGACATTAGAGAAAATATTAGGATACACTAAATTCATGAAAGACCTTGTGACAAAGAAAATAACAGTTAGATACAAGCACGTGGACAACCTTCATCATTATAGTGCAATTGTAACTAGATCACTAGTAAAGAAAATTTTTTATCTAAGAGTATTTACTTTCGCATGTACAATTGAAGCATTTGTTTTGCGAAAGAACTTTGAGATCTTGGGTCAAGAATTAACCTCATGCCATTAGCGATCTTTAATTAATTGGGTTTAGGGATTACTACATTAATGACTATACATTTATTGATGGTAGACTTATTGGTAAATAGATCGGTGGGTATTTTGTATGATGCCCTTGTGAAGATGGATAACTTTATATTCCCCTTTGACTTCATAATCCTTGATTATGAAGTGGACTTTAAAGTGACCATAATCTTTGGTACGCCATTTTTAGCAATTCAGAGAGTATTAGCTGGTATAGAGTAGAATGAGATAAAATGTAGGTTCAATGATGAAGAAGTTAGTTTCAACGTCTATCAATCTATGAAGCCACTGAAGGAAATTAGTATAGTCTTAATTATTAATTTTATTGATGAAGTTGATCTAATTATACTAGTTGATAAAAGGTTTTCTATGGAAAACTTAGCTACAGACCGAATAAACTTTGATAGTGAAGGAATTGATGAATATAGTGAGGTTGTGTTTGCATTAGTTGGGATGTGTTCATACTAATATGCCTCTAAGAAGCTGTATTTGTACTTAAAAATACCCAATGTCACCTGTAAAGACTTTTATTGAAGAGCCACCGGCGTTTGAGTTGAAAGAGTTGTTGGGCCATATTCTATATGTGTTTCTAGGTAATGGAAATACTTTAAGTGATCATTGCAATTGATATTATATCGTATTGGGTTAATTCTCTTATATCGATATTAAGAAAATACAAGAGGGACATTGGTTGGATTTGTTCTCATAATATCCATCTAGAAGAAGATTGCACTCCCACTATTGAGCATCAATGTAGGCTAAATCCACCAATGCAAGAAGAAGTAAATAACGAGATAATAAAGTGGTTTACTCAATCTTGAATAGTAAGTGGGTAAGCTCAGTTTAGTATGTTCCTAAGAAAGGTGATATGACAGTTGTAGCTAATAAGAAGAATGAACTAATTCCACTTAGGTCAGTGACTGGATGAATGGTTTTTATGGATTATAGGAAGTTAAATTATTAGACTTTGAAGGATTATTTTACAATGCCCTTTATGCACCAAATGCTTGACCTATTGGTGGGTAAGGGTTGGTATTGATTTTTATCTTGATACTCGGGTTACAATCAAATATCAATTTCACCTGAAGATCAGGAGAAAATGACATTTACTTGTCCATATGGAACCTTTGCTTTCAAGAGAATGTCATTTAGGTTGTGTAATACGCTGGACACTTTCAAAGGTATATGATTTTAATCTTCTCAAACATGGTGGAAGATATGTTGTAAGTATTCATGGATGATTTTTTTATGGTTTGTGATTCATTTGATAGTTGCTTGGACAATTTAGGCTACGCTTTGCAGCATTGTGAAGAGTTTAATATTTTCCTCAATTGGGAAAAATGCCATTTCATGTTGATGAAAGGCAGAGTTTTGGGGCATAAAATTTCAGCGAGATTAATAGAGGGTGACGAAGAAAGAATTGAAGTAATTAAAAAACTACCTCCTCTTATTTCAGTGAAAGGGGTTCGTAGTATTCTTGGTTATGCAGTTTCTATCTGAGGTTTATAAAGGATGTTTTAAAAATTACAAATACACTTTGCAAGTTGTTAGAAAAGGAGAGCACGTTTGTGTTTGATGATGATTGCTTGAAGGACTCCTAATACCCAAACAGAAAAGTAGTGGTTGCTCTTATTTTTATCGGTCCATATTGGTCCAAAAAGTTTTAAATGATGTGTTATGCAAGCGGGGTTGCACTTGGGGCTATTTTTGGGCGAAAGAAGGAAAAGTTGTTTTACCTTATTTATTATGGTAGTAAGGCCTTGAATGGAGCACAAAAGATCTACACTGTTAAATATAAAGAGCTCTCAAGTATAGTTTATACATTCAAAAAATGTTTGGCATACTTATTTGGAACCAAGGTGGTAGTACACACTGATCATGCAGCGCGTAGATACTTAATGGCAAATAAATATGTGAAACTATAACTTATAAGATGGGAGTTGTTTCTGTAGGTAAATGACTTAGAAGTTAAAGACCAGAAAAGGTGTGAAAATCAAGTAGCAAACCTTTGTCACGGTCGGTGAATGACAAAAAGAGAATAGGGAGCTGGAAATTGATGACTTTTTATGTATGAACAAGTTATTGCTACTCTTGATTTGGTTCCTTGGCATGCAAATTTTTCAAATGTTGTTGTCAGTGACATCATTCTATATAACCTCAATTTTGATCAAAATATAAAGTTTCTACATTATATGACCAGGTATTTATGGGATGAGCTTTATTTATTCATATGTTGTGCTGATAACATTACCATAAAATGTATACCGTAGGTGGAAATGTTAAATATTTTTGAGAGATTTCATTCCTCCCTAGTTGGGGTACATCATGCAGGTGATAGGACTGCTATAAATATCCTACAAAGTGGTTATTATTGACCCTTTATTCATAAGGATTCTTATGAATTTGTCAGGGCTTGCGATCAATGTCAATGATAAGGGTCTATCTTTAGACATCATGAGATGCCAATGACTAAAATGTGGGAGGTGGAGTTGTTTGATGTATGGGGAAAAGATTTCATTGGATCCTTTGTAATCACTTATGGTCACAATTACATTTTAGTTACTGTGGACTACCTGTCTAAGTGGCTGGATGTTATGTCTAAAGCTAATAATGAAGGCAAAAGACTGGTTGCATTCTTGAGAAAGAACCATTATAATTGATAGAGGCTCGCAGATTTGCAATGAGATATTTCGAGCGATATTGACAGAATTTGAGGTAAAACAACACAAGGTAGCCACACCTTATCACCCGCAAACTAGTGGATAAGTGGAAGTGACAAATAGGTAAATCAAGTCTATCTTTTCTAATACCGTTAAAGCAAACAAAAGTGATTGTTTGAGAAAAATTGATGATGCCATTTGGGTGTATCAAGTGGCATTTAAGACACTGATTTGCCATTAGTAAAGCTTATCATCTACTAGTTAAACTTGAACACGTCTTTGTGGGCACTCAAGAGGTTGAACATATGTTGGAAAGTAGTAGTTAATTTGAGGCTAAATCAAATTAATGAGATGGATGAGTTTTGTCTTCGAGCTTATGAATGGGCTAATCTTTATAAAGAAAGGATAAAGCAGTACCATGATCAAATAATTGAAAAGACAAAGCTTTAAGTGTGTGATTGGGTTCTTATCTTTAACTTCAGATTTAAGCTTTTTCCTAGTAAGCTAAAGTCAAAGTGGTGGGGACCATTCAAAATAGCCCATCCTTCCATTAGAGTATTTGAATTGGAGAACAAAGACGGAAGTGTATTCAAAGTGAATAGACAAAGGATCACGCAATACATTGGTCCGATGTATATGGTGAAAGTTTTGTATACAGTCTATCATGAAGTCTGAATAATCAAGACAACAAAGTTGTGTTGTGATATTAAATCTGGCGCGAGTGAGAGGCAACCCACAATGTGTTGTAAAATCATGTAGGTAGCTATTTTTTAGTTATTTACAGCAATAACCTATGTGTTGAGTGCATGAGATATAATTGTAACAAAGTAGTTCGAAGTATTCTGTAGAAGCATTGACGGAGGGACTGATGGACCTTCAATAAAGAGATGGACTATCACCCTAACCATCACAGTTGACTGAGGATGACCTATATTCTGGATACGTCCTAGCGATCAAAGTGATGGATCGTTACCTATGTGATGGATGGTCATTGTGGCCATCAACCTACAATGTTTTACATTCTATTCTAGTAAGGAGAGACTACCAAATCGACAACCCATTACATGTGAGATGGATCATCGCTTTGACCATCAGACACATAGACATTTACTTACCTAGTAGGTCAGCCCAGTTCAAATATCAGAGTCTTATTTTGTAAATTAGGCCCATAACCTAACCCAAGTGTATTTAGTGGTAAAAATTGGAACAGTTATCTACGTTCATGCAAGTCTTTTCAACTTCAACTGCTACAATTGTTTAAAATCCCACATTCATCCATCTTAAATCAAATTTATTCTCTCACAAACTCTTTAATTATTTTTTTCTATTTAAGTCCTTCAAACCACCCTATTCTTTTTCATTTCTTGGCTTCTTGATACCTCTACCTACTAAAAGAGATGCTTGTGTCTGTGGGTTAACATTTTCTATCAATTTTCAAATAATTTTGAAGTTGTATTATGATTTAAGGTATGTTTTGTAACCCTCATTCTTCATAGGATGATTTCTAAGTAATTGAAATGAGTAGTATTAGCAGATTTTCGTGTAAATTTTCTTTATGATAAGTTGTGCCTGTATGTGGGCAAAGCCTAAGTAACCCCAGTTAATGTGTGTATTTTTAAGGAATTTCAATTTAAATTTGAAATTACTATAAAATTAATAATATCGGCATCAAATTTTTGATTAAATTTCCTAAAGAAGTTCAAAGTGAATTGGGAACATCGATGGATTGATAGATGGATCGTTGATGTAACCATTGGCAGAGCACATTCAGCTGATAGTTACTTGATACCAGCAATGGTCAAAGCAATAGAACATCAACTCTGTTATGGACTATTAGTTTAACTATGGCATTATGATTAGTATTCTTCTCAAGGGTGATAGATTTTCACTGATGCAACTGACCATCAGCCTGACCATCAACCTTAAGCAGAATCAAGCTTATTTTTTATCCTTCTCTCACTAATAGCTTTATGTTTTGTCTTCTTCTAAATTAAGTACTAGGACTCAAAAGCTTCCATCAAGGAGAGGTAGAGGCCGATATCAACCATCTCAAGACACCATCAAAAAGATTTTGAGTCCCCATCCTACTACACCAGTCAAAGTGATAAGAAAAAGTAACCACTCTCCCAGTCTAATAAGGAGAGTGACTAATTAAGTGTAGGGGCCAACAGTGAATGTAGTAGCTCAAGTTCAAGCACTGATGTTGAGGGAGTAAAAGAGGTTACTACTAATCTTAGAATAAATCAAGAACAAGAAGATGGTGATGTGATCCAGAATAAGGACCTAGAATTTTGGGAATCAATCAGATGGAAAGTTGGGGGAGCAAATAAACACTTCTTTGTTGGGCTCCAACAAACACAAAACAGACCTATGCAGAGGACCATTTCATAAAAATATCAGATCATGATAACAGACCTTTATGAGTACTCGAACCTAGAGAGGAGGTTAAATGAGTATGAGCTAGCATATCAAAGTAAGTCTCCTGGGTCATACTCTTCAAATCTAGAGTATGAATTTATCATTAATTACTTAGCGATATTGGGGAAATATTGCCCGAAGGGATCTAAAGTTGCAAATATGAGGAATAAAATAAGAGTATTAATGAGGGGTGTGTTAGTCGATGTCTCTAATCATAACATCATCCAAAGTGTATTCATTCGGTAGTAAACCACTCCCACCATCATACCAAAGTTAGAGTATCGAATGACTATAACACAAAATAAAAGGCCATGGTTAGCACAAATCCTTAAATATGGTGAAAACCACTCATGGATTAAGAATAAGGAACGAATTATAATATCATCCCTAAGTTTTAGGGCAAACTTATGGTGGGCTTTAGTTAGGCTAAGACTTATGACGAGAAGAAGAGATGTTAATCTCGACCCTCAGAGGGTACTATGGGTTTTATGTTTTATAGAGGTGTTTAAATTGACCTCGAGAAAATAATTAGTGATAATATATTTGTACGGACTCATAAGACAGCAAGAGCATTACCATTCCCATGCTTAATCATGAAGTTGTGTAGGCAGGAAAATATGTTGATCATCTCGAGGAATGGATAATAAAATTCGGGCTACCAGAAGATAAGATATTTAGAGGATAGAGGATGCAAAAATATTATATCAGAGTTCATAATCCTTTGGCATTGGAGACGTAGACTTAAACCGCACCAAAGAAATCAAATGCACCATCAGGTATGCCATTTCCTTTAGCTACTTTTATTCCACAGGGTGCTTCTGTAGCTTTCGAGTCCATTCCTATGCCTCCTATAATAGACATAGTGGACATGACTTCTATACCATCTAGATATTCGAGTACAGGTTGGCCTAGGAGAACTTTGTAAAAATGGTCAAAGATCAAAAGAAATTTGAGTGTCAATTGACTGTTTGAGCCAAAGAGTTCACACCATTTATTTACATAGTAGTGGAAGATGATTTGAAGCCTTATGAAAATATACATGCACGGATGGATGATATGGACGAATGTGTAACTGATAGTCTAAGAGAATTTTCCATTCCAACATAGCTAGATTTATGGTTGAGTTGAAGCAAGCCAAGGCTTATATTATAAAATATAAAAGGAAGCCTATCCTGAGAATGGTTGATCTAGCTTTTTTAGAAATTGATGAGGAAGAAGATCTTGGGGACCTTATAGGTAGACAGCTAAAGGGTAAAGTAAAAGAGGTAGATAAAAATAGGAAAAGGAGGTCAGTTAGAAAGAAAAAACATTAAGATTAGAAATCAAAGAAAAGATAGTTGAGAAAAGCACTAAAGAGATTGAAGAAAGATAAATAAAAGAGAATAAAGTGGGATGAAGATGAAGCGGTCAGTGTTTCCACAAGTTTGGTTCAAGAAAGTCGACAAAGGCTATACCAACTACCTTTCCCTACCACTATCACTGAGTAAAGGTCTGATTTGAGAACCCAGTGACCGTTGGCATCACTACTCTTAGGATTGAGTCCAAGGAGGCCTCTCATGACTCAATAGATTCATAAGACTAAGGGGTATTCAAGTATTCTACTCGCTTATACTTTAATGATGATGCATTGAGTACAACGAATTTATTTTAGTAGGGGTGGGGTGCTTGAGCGAAATCTATCTCCACAAAGGGGGTTTATTGCATATGTTCTTTTCCCTCGTGCGATATCTAGGAGAACCGATATGTATAGGATTTTTAATTCATCGTGATTTTATGATTATAAATATGTACTATATTATTTTTTCATATAATATGTACTATGTTATTTCATTGTGATGTTTTGATCGTTGTCTTTGTATGCATATACCATGTGTGTAAAGGAAAATGATTTAGTGAAAAGTTATTGAACTGTGGAATGTTGGATTTTGTAAAGCAAGGGCTGCCTCCAAAAAACTTCCAGTGTGCATACCTTGTGATTTTTCATCATTATGAATCTATACTTGGAATTAGAACCGTTGGGTTGAGCAAACTTAGTTATACTAGCACCAGTCTGAAAGTCAGTCGCATGAGTATTAATTCATTGCTGGTGTATATGAGGTTTTGTTGTATTTCTTACTTTGTGTATGCAAATAGAACTTGCCAAGTTTATTTTTGTAAAGTGATAGTTGATATAATAGGATAGGATCGCAGGTCATTTTTCAATAAAGTCCACTCAACATCAAAACCCTAATCAAAAGTGTAAATGTGTAGTTTTCTATGTCCCTTTTGAGCCTATAGCCTTTTAGTCAGCCTCTATAACTTTTTTTTTCTTTTTTTATTAATACCCTATTTTGGCCCTACTCACTCTTTGGACATTGTACACCTCGACTGAGGTAAAGTGCCTAAGTTGAGGGTTGCTACTGTAGAGAGTTAACGGCTGAAGAACAATTAGTTTATATTGTTAAAGCTTGTCTCACTTGGCCGAGGTACCTTGGGATACTGTGAACCTCAAATTATGGTATCAACATAAGTTGAGGGTGGATAATATAAATGTCTAAATTACAAGAGAAGAGTTTCTCAAGGTTAGTGAAAAAAGAGAAAAGGGAGATTTGGGACAATAAAGATGTATCATAAAATATAAATTAAAGTTTGGAAGGTGAAGGATTTTTAAAAAAAATGAGGTTTTAGAGTAGTATAAATGGTATGAAGTCACTATTGTAAAAACATTTCTCACCTGCACGCAAAGCCTTATTACATGTTGTAGAAAGTCTTCTACTGGTCCTTACTAATCAGCTATAGATGTTACAAAAATTTTTAAAAGGCAAAATTATGTTTTATGTATGATTTGTTTGAAATTTTTTATGAGAGTGAGAGGTTTGATTGTTGGTCCATAATCTAAAAGAACTCTGTATGCGTCAGACTTCTTTCAAAGTGAGGGAAAATGAACTGTACTTATTATTATTGGTTTTTGAATTTAGTGTCTAAAGTGTATACATGTCAGCTTGCTAAGTGTAATGCAAAACATGGATTCTTTTAAGTTAAGAGTACAAGAGTAGTATACACATTAATTGGTTAATTGATTCTAATTCTAACAGCTGATTCTTTATTTATTTCCAAAAGCATATGTGGTGTGGTGTTGAGTTGCTTGTGGAAAAGCAGTTATCTTAAGTTGATGGTGTTGATGCTCCAGTATATGACAGAACAATTTTCACCTATTACGAGAGAGAATTATTTGTTTTTTAATAACTACTGGTGTATTTGATGCTCATTTTACATGTTCTTAGGAAACAAGCTCAGAAGTAAAATTTAACTTGGAAAAATAAACGTTGGATGGCTGTGATGGGCCACCCGATGGATCATCAGACCTGTGACGGACCATAAATCTTACCATCACCTCTTTTAAAATATCAAGAATACAGGCTATGGTCTAAGAGACTAAATGTCAGACCCAAAACAAGCCACCATTCCGATTGTCGTAGCTTAAGCAAAATCGAGGAAATGTTAGGGATTAGGGACGGAAGGGACGATATACCATCAGCTCTCCAATGGGTCCTCACACTAACCATCAACTTTAGTATCAAAATAACATGGAACTAAATAGTAAACGATGGCTTGACCAACAGACCATTGCATGCCCGACACATTGTCAAGTGAACCATTGGTGATGATGTGGTAGCCTGAGTTTGAATTTTAAATTCCAAATTTTTGGGAACCTATAAATACAATGCTTAGGGTTACTATAGGCATCTTTTGACTATTTTTTGAATTATAATGTACAGTGTCTAAGAAATAAGTTGAGAGCAAAGAGATTTCACCATTAATTTCTTGTAAATTATGATTGGAGAAACATCTTTAATTTTTTTGTAAATTATGATTGGGATCAAAACCAAAGATTCTCCAGCCTATAATTGACATTTCTGAGTTGATGGAACTATTAAAATTGAAATATATGGTCAATAACCTGTAGTTTATGTCTAATGGCCAATCCATACTAGCGAAAACTTCAAAATAGAAAATTAGCTCTAAAAACCAAACGAACTGCTTGGTAAATTAATTATCACCTCCAGTAAGTCACAATTGACTTGGGGAATCTATTGTAAAGAAATAAATGATGAAAAATTATGGAAAATAAGAAAATTACCTAGAGGGTCATGAAAATATCCATTTCTAAAAGGACTTTCGTCCACAAAAGGATAAGGTTAGGATGTACATGAAGTCTCAAACAGGTAGGGATACTAGGCTTGCATCTTTCTCTCGGACGCCCAAGTAACCTCTTCTACTGGGTTATATCTCTACTAAACCTTAACTACTAGGATTTTTCTAGAGAGCAACTTCCAAATATCCTAGCTAATTTGAGAATTAGCCCCTCCACGAAGGTTAATCACTTATCTAAGTAAATTGAGTCCTATCAAAGCATGCGTGACTCATCGAGAAATAACTTCGCAACATTAAAATATGGAAAACTGGATGATATATGGAAAAATCTATGGCAAATTCTAACTCATAAGCCACGTCTCCAACTGTGTGAAGTATCTCTAAAGGTCCAATATATCTGGGGTTGATCTTTCCTTTTCTCCCAAACCACATTACACCCTTCATGGGTAATACTTAAAGGAATAGCCAGTCTCCAATGCCAAATATTAAGCCAAAAAGCATAGGAGATGCATACGCCTTCTGCCTACTCTAGGATACCCTCAGCCTATCATGAATCACCATGTCTCTATCCAACAACTCCGCAAGAGAGTTAGTACCAAGGGGCCTAACCTCAGAGGTCTCAAACTATTATATAATAGATACACAATGTCAACCATATAGTTCCTTAAATAGCACTATCTCAATACTCAAATGGTAGCTATTATTATACCTAAACTTCATCAATACTAATTCTTACTTTGAATGACCTTCAAAATCTACAACACAGGATTGGAGCATATCCTTAAGAATTTAATTAGTCCACTCTGACTAAAACCCTTAGAAGCTAAAAATAAATACCAAATGCCTATATAAAATAACAGATATAGGCAGTTCATGTAGGCAAATTATCTCACCAATGTAGATATAGGCTATCCTCTTTATATTGAAAGATATCTAAACACAAAGGAAATATGTTGATTTGGTCCACGATCTAGAATGACCCAAATATTGTCATAACCCCAAGAGGTGTGAGGCAATCAACTAATAAATTCCAGGCTGATCTGCTCCCATTTCTAATCTAAAATTAGCAATCTCTGAATTAGGCCACTAGGCCTCTGATGCATGGCCTTCATATACTAACAACATAGGTGATGAGCTAAAAATTCTACTACACCCCTCTTTATGACACTCCATAAGTAGTTTTGCCTCAAATCTATATAAATCGTAGTTTTCTTGGGGTGAATAGAGTATTTGGAGATGTGAGCCTTGCACAAAATCAACAAATGAAGTCTTCCACCCCAAGAACATAAATACGGCCATCATATCTCAGGATACTCTCTGGATCTATGGTAGACCTGTAGGACTTACCATTCTCCTACTAATCAGGGATAATACAAAGTCCCTTATCCCAAAATAGATGACTCTAAATCTTCTCAAATATGGTATCCTTGTGTAATACCTCATAAAACTATTTGCTTATTTTAGCCCTCAGTTATACGCATAAGGGGTCCAAAGCTTAGAAATTAGTCTAAGTCTTGGGACTTAGTCTTTTCCAAGGCCAATAAGCTTTAATGATTTTATTTTTGGCCGTACCAACCTCAGAACATCAAATTTTAAGTTGATTCATGATTGAAGAAGTTAAAAGTACCACTCAGGTAAGTTTCAAAATTTTTGGACGAGCATAAGCGAATATTTGGAGAGCCAAAATAGTAGTATTATGGGGATTATCCCATGATGAACTGCTCTAGAGCCCGCACCGCACCCTTAGTGCACCGCTCTAGAGCCCGCGTTGCCCGCTCCAGCTCGGCGCTTCAGAGCCTATGTCACCCTTACCCTTTTTGTCCATATTTTGTTCATCACTATTTAAGGGAATTTGGGTCATTTCCCCTTTTCCCAAATCATCCATTACGTGAAATTTAGGTTCCCAAAGATCATTATTTTCTCAAAAATCATAAATTCTCTCAAAAGAAACCTCTATTTCATCAGAACAAACCCTAACTATTTCATAAGAAATCAAGGAATTCAAGCTTCAAACCTTAAGAGATTCCCAAGAATCTTCATGAATTTATGCAGTGAGGTATGTGTTATATTCATCCATAGGTTCCTTTCGCCCATGGAGTCCAATAACCCTTTTTGGTGTTTTAAATGTTCAAGTTTAACTAATTCCATGAATCTCTAGTTAATTTTATTACAAGTTATGATTATAAGTATTTTCAAGTAGAATGAATTGTATCATTTTTGAGTATTGGAATTTCCATATCATGTTCAATTTTGTTTAGGACGAATCCTCAAGTTATAAGTTTATACATGAAATCCTAATGCTTCTTTATGTTTAAGATATACTCATGTTTAAGTGTATAATTTTCAAATGTTTTGTTAAGATGCTATGTTGGGGTCTTTGAACCATAATCATGTATTACTATATTTCAAGTTTGAAGTCACATACTCATGATCATTTAGTGTTGGTAGACTATGAACACCCAATACCTATTTTTTTTTACATAAATTCAATTTTTCAAGTCCTCAGATAGTTAATCCAAGACTCTTAGCAGTATACTTATATGTTTTTGATCATGATGAGCACTATTAGTTCTGTAATAGTGTTTAGTCTTGTTTAGTTCATTCTAGTATTAGTGTCTGTTTTGTTGGGAGTAGGATTTATCATCGAGGGAACTCAAGGATGATGGCTCACCCTAAAGTAAAGGGTATGAACCTTAGTAGCAATCCCTAATTTCCAGAACTCCACAGCCAGCATAAGTTAGAGAGGTCAACCTTCTAGTTGAGGGTAACACATATCTCATTAGAGCACCTACCAGTTGAGGGAGACTCATTAGCCCTTTGGGATATCAATTTAGTGGATCTACACAGCTAATATTAGTACCCATGGCATGGTACTAACACTCTTCCAAATGGGTTACAGGTTGGACCTTGATTATCTAAGATTGGAACATGTCAGTTAGATGATGCCTCCCATAGTCTAGTATAGTATTCAGTATAGTTTCAATCCAGGTATTCCTGACCAAAGCATACAGATTCTAAGTTATTCAGTTATTAAATTTTTGTCTTTTGGTTTATAGGTTATTTCAGATATATATTTATGCTTGGACTTGCATTCTCAAAAGTTAAAGTTTTTATGCATTCATATTAAGTTATCTCATGCTATTTAGTTAGTACTTATTTCATATACACAATACCCCATATATATCAATCAGTCCTTATATCATATACCAGTATATTAAAAGTACTAATGCATACTTTTCTTTATGTTATGTTGTCTTATATCATAGGTTCGGATGCACAGTTTCCCAAATGTAGTTAGAAAGAACAGTGTAATCCAGTAGTCATAAAGGTGAGTCGTTATCCATCAAGGACATATATGATTATTTAATTTTTTTAGTATTTCATTGTATTTAGTCAGTCAGTTAAAGTTAGTTGAGTGTCTATCCCATAAACTCCTCAGTCTGTTTTGAGGCTTTTAGATATTCAAAAAATTAGTTAGGTAGTCATTCAGTTTATTTATTATTACTAGATGTTTTGGTTAAGAATTTGATTTTGAGTATTTTAACAGTTGCTCGTACATACTTTGATGCATTTGCAATATTCAAATTTTAGTACTATGTTAGTTTATTTTCTACTCATGTATTTCATTATTATATATTCAGTTCTCATAGCAGGTACCACCTCATTGGTTAGGTTGTGGTCGCTTGTGCCTGTAAGAACCATTGTCGCGACTTAGAGGTAGCATTGGGTCATTTCAAAACTTGGTATTAGATCGTAGAGCTTTTAAGTGTCCTAGAGAGTCTGAAAGCCGCATTAAGTAGAGTTTTATGAATGGGTGTGAAGCGTGCCACACTTATGGACAAGAGGCTACAAGAGATTTTAGGAAAAGTTTCCCTTCTTTCAATATTCATGTCGTGCGAAAGAGAATGAGCTCTGATTAAAATATCTTTCTAACTCATCCTTTATTCCATTTACAGACAATTCTTCCCAGAAGAAATAATTGAAAAAGAAACAGAGTCATCCCGTACCACAGCCTATTCAGGAAAATCCCTTGAATGAACATGTCTCTCATACTAAGTTCAAAGTTCTTTTACTACCTTATCTCATTCAATAGCTACTTAGAACCATCAATAAGCTGCTAGCCAAGCCAATCTATTGGAAAATATAGTTATGGTTAGGATTTAGAATTTCATGCGGATAGATTCCCCTTTGTTTATGGGATCCAAGTCTAAGAATGATCAGTAGGAGTTTCTTGATATGGTTGAAAAAGTGACAGGCATTATGGGGGTCACATTGAGTAAGAGTGTAGAGTTGGCTACATATCAATTACAGGATGTATCTAAAAGCTAGTTTAAGTAATGAAAAGAGGATAGAGGCGCTACGGCAGGGCCTATAGAGTGGAAGAAGTTTTGTCACAACTTTTCTAGATAAGTTCTTCCTATAAAAGTTGAGAAAAGATAAAGTTCTGGAGTTCATTAACTTGAAGCAGGGTAGTATAATTATAAACGAATACTCATTTAAGTTTACTGAGTTGGTGAGGTATACCTTTTCAATGGTGACTGATAATAGGTCTAGAATAAGTAAGTTTATATCTGTGTATCAGATAATGTGGTCAAGGAGTGTAGGACCACAATTTTAATTAAGAAGATGGATTTATCTAGACTTATGGTTCATGCTCAGCAAATAGAGCAAGAGAATCTTAAGAAACAAGAGAGAGAGAATAAGAAAGATAGAATAGGTAGTTTTAGATTTACACAACCAAGGTCAGAGGGTGGTAACAATTCTCTATCCTATCAGAAGTCTTTAGCCCCAGCCCTATCTTCAGCTAGTGCGCTAGTGCCTAAGTTCAGGTAAGATAGTTGAGATAGAGTGCTAGGCTCAATATCTTAGAGTAGTGTTAATAGGTAAGATAGTTGAGATAGAGTGCTAGGCTCTATATCCTAGAGTAGTGTGAATAGTGTGTGCACTAATTCACTTAGTGGGAAGTGTGAAAGGCATCATCAGAGGGTGTGTACATTCAGCAGTGATGTGTTTTTTTGATGTGTCAAGATAGGCAACCGAGTTAGAGATTTCCCAAAGGTTGGCAAGCAGGGTCAGTCTAATCATCTTCCAATTCGAGCTAGTCGCCCAACTCAGAATGGTGCCATTTCCAGCACAACCAGTGGATAACATTATATTAGGTTATATGCCCTACATACTCCACAGGATTGGGAGAGTTATCCTGATATGGTTATGGGTATGTTACAAGTCTTTTATCTCTATTTTTATGCTTTATTAGATCCCAGAACTTCATGCCCCTTTGTAACTCCTTATAGCAGTCAATTTTGGTGTTAGTCCTAAAACTTTAGCAGAACCTTTCTCAGTGTCTACTCTAGTAGGTAGCTCCATTGTACCCAAGCAAGTATAAAGGAACTGCCCGATTATAGTGTACCAGAGAGTTACCTTAGTGGATATTGTGGAGTTAGATATGACTGATTTTGATGTCATTCTAGGCATGGATTGGCTTCACTCATGTTATACCTCGGTTGATTATAGAAAGAAAGTCATTCAATTTTAGTTTCCTAGTGAACCTGTCATTGAATGGAGGGGTAGTACCTTTGTGCTTAGGGGTTAGATCATTTCCTGTCTTAAGGCAAGAAAAATTATTTCTAAAGGTTGTGTTTATCATCTTGTTCGATTCAAAGACTCTAGTTCTTAGACTCCAAGTCCTGAGTTAGTTTTGTTAGTAAGGTAATTTAGATATGTGTTCCCTCAAGACCTTCCTGGAGTTCCTCCAAAAAAAGAAATTGACTTCATAATAGTTTTCCTTCTAGATACCCAACCTCTCTCTACTCCATCCTATAGAATAGCTCCAGGTGAGATTAAGGAGTTGAAAGAGCAGTTGAATGATATCTTAGATAAGGGTTTATCAAGCCTAGTATTTCTCCATGGGGCACTCTAGTCCTGTTCGTACGTAAGAAAGACAGTTCTCTCAAAATGTGCATCAATTATCGTTAGTTGAACAATGTCATAATCAAGAATTATCTGCTCCCCAGAATTGATGACTTGTTCAATCAACTTTTGGGTGCCAGTAATTTCTCTAAGATAGACCTCAGATCTGGTTATCATCAGCTCAGAGTCGGAGAATGTGATATTTTGAAGATATCCTTCAAAATCGGTATGGTCACTTAAAATTTCTAGTTTATGTCCTTTGGACTAATGATTGCCCCTGCAGCTTTCATAGACATGATGGATAGAGTGTCCAAGAAGTACTTTGACTTGTTTATCATAGTCTTTATTATGGATATCTTGTCTATTCTCATAGTGAGAATGATCATGCAGACCATTAGAGATTTATGTTACAGACCCTTAGAGCTCATCAGTTGTTCAACAAATACAATAAGTGTGAATTTTGGCTAAGATTAGTAACTTTCCTTGGCCATGGTATTTCTGATGATGGAATTAGAGTCGACCCTCAGAAGACTGAAGCAGTGATAAACTATCCTAGACTTATTTATCCATCACATATTAGGAGTTTGTTAGGTTTTGATGGCTATTACAGATGGTTTATTGAAGGGTATCTTCTATTGGATCCCCCATGTATTGATTAACTCAAAAAAAGTCATGTTTTAGTGGTCAGATTCTTATGAGAAGAGTTTTTAGGAGTTGAAAACTCGTCTCACTTTAGGCCCAGTTTTAGTTTTCTAGATAGTTCAAATGGATTCATGGTTTACTATGATGCTTTTAGAGTTGGTCTTGGTTGTGTGTTGATGTACAGTGATAAGGTCATAGCCTATGCCTCTAGGTAGCTTAAGCCCTATGAAAAAATTTATCCTACCCATAAACTTGAGTTAGCAACTGTTATTCTTTCTTTGAAAATATGAAGGCATTACCTTTATGGGGTTTATGTGGATGTGTTCACTGACTATAAGAGTTTGTAGTATGTTTTCTAGTAGAAATATCTAAATCTTCATCATTAAAGGCGGCTTGAGTTGTTGAATATTACAATGTGAGTGTATTGTATTATTCGGGCAAGGACAATATAGTGAATGATGCCCTTAGCAGCTTGTCCATGGGTGTTGTTCATGATTAGGAAGATAAGAATAAATTAGTCAGTGAGGTTCATCAGCTTGATATATTAGGTGCTTGATTGGTCAATTCTGCAAACGGTAGTGTATAGGTTTAGAATGGTTTGAAATCTTACTCAGTTGCCAAAGTAAAATAAAAGAAAGATAGAGATCCGAGATTTATTAAGTTGAAGGAGAAAGTTACAGATCAAAAAAAGGAGGTTTTCTCCAAAAAAGGGAGATGGTGTACTTCATTCTCAGGGTAGATTATGTGTTTTATGTGTTGATGACTTGAGATGGTGAATACCTGCAGAAACGCATGGTGTGCAATACTATATCCATCCCGAAGCCCATAAGATGTATATTGACTTACAAGAAATCTATTAGTGCAGTGGTATGAAGAGGGACATTACAAAGTTTGTAGGTATGTGTTCTAATTATCAGTAGCTTAAGTTTGAACACCAAATACCTAGTGTCACATTATAGGAGTTTAGTATCCCTACTTAGAAGTGGGAGGTGGTGAACATGGATTTTGTGATAGGGTTACCTTGCACGAATCGTCAGCATGATTTGATATTGGTTATTTGTAGATAGAATGACCAAATAAGCTTATTTCCTGCCAGTTCATACTTCTTATTCAGTTGAGGATTATGCTAGGCTCTGCCCGAGGGAGTTGGTTAGGTTGAATGGTATTTCATTGTCTATCATATCAAATAGAGGTACTGAGTTTACCTCTCCCTTTTGGAAATCTTTTCATAAGGGTCTTGGTACATACGTTCATCTCGGTACAGCTTTTCATCCTTAGACAGATGGTCAGGTAGAGAGGACCATTCAGACCTTAGAAAACATGTTGAGAGAATGTGTTTTTGATTTTATAGATAGTTGGGATTATCACTTACCTTTGATTGAGTTTTTCGATAACTACCATTTCAATCTAGCATTTACATGGCTCTATTTGAGGCACTTTATAAGAGAGGATGTATATCTCTTATTTTTTGGTTTGAGGAGGTTAAGCTACTTTTATAGGGACAGATTCAGTGTTTGAGGCCAATGAAAAAGTTCAGTTGATTAAGCAGAGGTTGAAGACAACACAAAGCCATCAGAAATCTTATGCAGATATGAGGAAAAGAGATCTAAAGTTTGAAGTTGTGATTTAGTTTATTTGAAAATATCGCCCATTAAGGGAGTGAAGAGATTTGGCAAGAAGGGGAAGCTTAGTCCCCAATATATTGACCCATAAAAAATATTGAGTCCTTTTGGAAAGGTGGCTTATAACCTTTAGTTGCCTGCAGATTTAGCATCAGTGCATCCAGTGTTTCATGTTTCCCTATTGAAGAAGTGTATTAATAATTCAACTAATGTTGTCCTATTAGGAAGCGTGGATGTACAGGATAACCTTTCTTATGAAGAATTCCTAGTTGAGATCCTTAATCATCAAGTTCGTATACTAAGGGGAAAAGAAGTTCCCTTGGTCAAAGTTCTTGGGTGAATCAGTCCGTTTAGGGAGCCATATCTTAAGGTAACGATTTACCTCAAATTGACACTTTTTTAGTCTTAGTTTTAGTTATGCAATCCATCTCATGTCATTACATACATTTAGTTCAATTCATGTATTATGTTTCTAACCTAGTTAGGAAATCATGTTTTCAGTCATGCATATTTGTTTTATGGTCTCAATTTCCCCAGTGTTCTCAACTAACCGGTCTCATTCAAAGAAAAATATTCCCAAGTGGGGACATTGTAATACCCAGTAAAAGTCTTAGCTCATTTCCGCTCTCATTTGCATGCATAAGAGGTCTAAATTTTAGAAATTAGCCTAGGTTTTGGGACTTAGTCATTTCCAAGGCCACTAAACTTCAATGATTTTATTTTTGAGCTTCCTAACCTTGGAACGTCAATTTTTGAGTTGATTCATGATCAGGGTAGTTAAAAGTATGGCTCGAGTGAGTTTTGGAATTTTTTTAGGAGCATAAGGGTATATTTAGAGAAGCAAAATAGTAGAAGCACTAGGATTATCCCATAATGAACTGCCTACTGCACCACTCCAAAGCTTACATCGCACCCCTTGTGTGCCACTCTAGAGCCCATGCCACCCACTCTAGTCTGGTGTTCTAAAGTAAGCGTCGCCTCTTTCCTTTTTGTCCAGATTTTTTTCCTCGTCATTTTAGGGCATTTGGGTTATTTCTCCTTTACCTAACTTGTCCATAACATGAAATTTAGGTTCCCAAAGAGCATTATTTACTTTTTTAATCATAGATTCTCTCAAAAGAAACCTCCCTTTCCTCAAGAACAAATCCTAACTCTTTGACAAGCAATCAAGGAATTCAAACTTCAAACATAAAGAAGTTCCTAAGAATCTTCACGAATTCATCAAGTAAGGTATGCATGATGTTCATCCATATGTTTCTTTCGCCCATGGAGTCCAAGAACCTTTTATGGTACTTCAAATTATGAGTTTTAAATGTTCAAAGTGAACTAATTCCATGAATCTCTTGTTAATTCCATTACAAGTTATGATTATAAGTATTTTCAAGTAGAATGAACCGTATCATGTTTGAGTATTGGAATTCCCATGTCATGTTCAATTGGTTTCAGGATGAATCCTCAAGTTACTATTTTAGCCATAAAATCCTATTATTTCCTCATGCTTAAGATATAGTCATGTTTTAGTGTATAATTTTAACATGTTTTGATGAGATGCCATGCTTGGATATTTGAACAATAATCAAGTAGTACTGTATTACAAGTTTGATATCGTATACTCATGTTCATTCTGTGCTAGTAGGTTATGAACAGTCGATACCAATGTGTTTTACATGAATTCAACATTTCTATACTCAGATAGTTAATCTATGACTCTTATTAGTATAGTTACATGTTTATGATAATGATGAGCACTATCAGTCATGAAATAATGTTCTGTCTAGTTCAGTCCTTTCCAATATAAGTGTCAGTTTAGTTAGAGTAGTATTTTTCACCGAGAGAACTCAAGGATAAGGTCACACCTGAAAGTAGAGGGTGAGACCCTTACTAGCAATCCCCGAGTTCCATAACTATGTAGCTAGCATAGGTTAGAGATTTCTACTAGCCAGTTGAGGGTTGACAGAGTGTTTACGTACAGGTTGAGGGTGACATATCTCTAATTAGAGAACTTGCTAGTTGAGAGTGGCTCATTAGTCCTTCGGGACACCAATTAAGTTAATCCACACAACCAGTTTTAGTACCCGTGGTATAGTACTGACACTCTTTCAACTAGGATTATATGTTGGACCTTAATTATCTTAGATTGGGGCATATCAGTTAGATGATACATTCTATAATATCAGTACAGTATTCAGTATAGTTTTAGTCTAGGTTTGCCTGACCAGAGCATACAGGTTCTCAGTTATTTTGTTATCAAATTTTAGTCTTTTAGTTTACAAATTATTTCAGATATATATTCTTGGTCTTGCATTCTCAAATGTTATAGTTTTCATGCATTCATGATTAGTTATATCTTGCTATTAGTTAGTCCTAATTTCATATGCATAGTACCCTATGTATGTCAACATGTCCTTATCTCATGTACCAATATATTCAAAGTACTGAGAACATTCTCTTCTTTGCTCTATGATGACTTATATGATAGTTTCGGATGCATAGTTTCCTGAACGTAGTTAGACAGCTCATCATAATCCCATACTAATAGTGGTGAGTCCTCATCAATCGAGGATATATTATGATTATTCAGTTATTTCAGTAGTTTATTTTATTCAGTCAATTAGTCAGAGTTAGTTAGGGGTCTGCTCCTCCAACTCCTAAGTCATCTCAGAGGCTTTCATACATTCAGAAAATCAGTTAGGCAGTCAGTCAGTAGTTTCAGTTTTACTAGATGATTTGGTTAAGCATTTGATTTCGAGTATTTTATTAATTGTTCGGACATACTTTGATACATTTGTAATATTTAGATTTTCGTACTATGTCAGTTTATTTTTGACTCCTGTATTTCGTAACTATCTATTCAGTGCTCATAATAGCTATGTAATACGTCGCATTTCCCTAGCATTCTCTAAATCCCAATAAATGAGTATTCATATATAAAATCTTTGAAATACTCATTAATTTTCAGTTTAGAGCCTGCCATTGCATAGGAAATTTAATTAGCTTTCCAAGGATATAAAATTTGCTCAAATATGATAACTGGGTAGGAAGTTATGCTGATTTAAAGTTTCAGTCATTAAACACCATCATTTTAACCCTTAGAGGGTCGTGGAGCCAGTCTAAATGATCATTAGCAATTTCCTATGAAGGTGCGTGATCTTGGCGTGTCGCACTGAAGGCCAAATTGGCATTTGGCAGTTTCCAGTGTCTCTCCGCGATTACACTACATCACAGTGAGCTTCTATGTCACAAACAAGGTGGCAACGCGATTACTCCATGTTGAGCCACTGTGCATTTTCCCAGTTGTCCAATTCCAGTGACACGGCGCGATAGTATCGCATCGTGCCCATGGTGTTTTTCGTAAAAATTCGATGAAAATAAAAGTGTCTCCCAGGGTTAAAACAATCCTTTCCCATTATTTTAATCTGCCCAGGTGTGATATTCAAGCCCTAAAAACATTTTAAGTTCATTATTCACTCAATTTTCCCCCAAAATTCAAGAGCCTTTTCTCTGAAATACAGACCCTAGCTCTCAAATTCAAGGTCAATCCTCAAGAAATCACCAAGAACTCAAGAAATTCATCAGTTAAGGTATGTTAAATGTTCATCCATGGGTCCCTTCAACCGATGGATTCAAACTATCCCATTTTAATTACCAAGTTATAATCTTTCCAAGTTATTATGTTTTAAATTATGATTTCGTCCATGAATCTCCATGAACTATGATTTTATACCATGTTCCAATGAAATTATTGTTCTTATTCAATTCTCCATGTTTTAATGTTATTATTTATTGAATTAAACCATGACTTAGTGCTTTTCATGTTAAATTCATATTATTTCTACAAGTTCGATAGTATTCCCATGATTTGACTAAGTTAAGAACTACAAGTGTTTGATAAACTGCCTACAAGAGTAAATGTTTTGTGAAAGCCTTCATGCTATGTCCCTTAAGCTTCAGTGCTGTTTTACTATTGTTGTTTTGACTCCTGGGGGTATTTAATACCCGAAAACCATAATTGTTTATGTATTCTAGTCTTATTACATTATAGAATAGTCTTTAGAACATACTATAAGCATTATCAGAATTGTCAAATATCATTCAGCTAAACTTAGAATAGTCTAGTATTTCAGTGTCTTTCAGTTAGGAGTAAGATTTAGCACCGAGAAAGTGTAGGGATGGTGGCTTCCCCATAAGATAAGATGAGTCATTAGTAGCAGCTCCTATACTCAAAAACTATGTAGCCAGTGTACAATATGAGAAGTCACCCGTCAGATTAGGCTTGACTATCTCGCAGGGGTTACTCATCAGTTCATTCTTGACACCCTTAGTCCTTTGGACATTATATTAGTTTAGCGGATCCACACAGCCAGTGTTAGTACCCGTGGCATAGTATTAACACCCTTCCATATGGGGTTAGAGGTTGGACCCCGATTAGCTCAAATTAGAGAATATCAGTAAGATGATACCTCCTATAGTCTCAGTCATAGTCTTAGATACAGTTTTAATCCAGTAATTAGTCCGACATTTAGTCTCAGTGTTGTTTGACCAAAGCATACTGACAGCAGTTATTTCAGTATTTCAGTCTATAGACTTTACTCACCTCATGTTATGTGTTTGGTCATGCATCCCCAGTATCTACAAATTTTTATGTATATTGAGTAATTACAGACTTTTATGAATACACAGAATTTACAGATTTCCCATATTTCTAATATCTATGGTTTTCATGATTTTTATTCAGCACTTCATGCTTCACATGTATATTTAAATAATTATTAGTCCTGTTCATTAAACCATGCATGTCAGCCTACCTCATTTAGTATACTACTATACTTAAAGAATTGATCGCATACGTTTTCTTTTGATCTATGATGTAATATATCATAAGCTCTGACGCTCTATTCCCAGTTCACATTTACACGAATCAGATATTTAGTTATAGCAGTGGTGAGTCCTTATACTCGAGGATAGGCTTACTTTATTTCATGTCTCAGTTTAGTACTTAGTTGGAGTTAGTTAGGGATTGTTCCCATCAACTCACAATCAATTAATTTTAGAGGCTTATTAGACATTAGAGTCAGTTCTTCAGTATTCAGACAATACAGTTAGTTATCCAGTTTAGTAGTATTTTATCAGATTCAGTCAGTTATTTCTATAGACTCATATTTTAGTTTTAAATTTATTTTTTACAACCTTATGGCATAACAGTACTCTTACGCATTTATGCTAATGTTATCTAGTGCTCACAGTAGGTACCAGCTCATGGGTTAGCTTGTGGTCCCTTGGGAATGTAAGCAATATGTAACTCCCAGGGTGTACTCTCAAGGCGTTACAAAATACCAGCTCATGGGTTATCTTATGGTCACTTGTCACTGTAAGCACCATTTTCATAACTATGGGGTAGCCTTGGGTCGTGAAACCTTGCCTCAACACCAGTAAGGATCTACCTGGAGTCTGCCATATCAATTTTCACCATCAAGTTTGCTAAGGATAGGATACCCCATATTGCTAGCCTCTAAAATCTTAAATAGAAGCCAAGCAACCCGTACTCATCGCCTTCTGGCTCAAGGCATACACTGCTATATATTCCTTGCTCAGATGGTATATAATATAGATATCATAATCCTTTAGCAACTTCATCCATATGTGTTGTCTAGAATTAAGCTATATATGAGTCATACGATGCTAAAGTCTATGATGATTAGAGTAGATCTCACAATACATGCAATATAAATATTCCTCTAAATCTTAACAAAAAAAATATCACTGCTAACTCCAAATCATGATTAAGGTAGTTGTGCTCATGCACCTTTAGCTACCTCGATGCATATTTAATAACTTGGCCATGTTGCATCAACACACAACCCAAACCAACACTAAAATCATCACAGCATATAGTAAATCCCTTGCACTTAATAGAAATAGCCAATATAGAAGCTAAAGTGAGAAAACCCTTGAGCATCTAAAATATCAAATCACACTCCTTAGACAACTGGAAAGAACCTCCTTTAAGGTTAATTTATTTACTGGCACTTCAATAGTAGCAAAATCCTCAATGAACTGCGTGTAGTAACCAGCCAACCAATAATGCTACAAACCTCAAAATGAGACATAGGCCTAGTATAATCACGAATAGAATAAATCTTCACTGGATCTATCATAATCCTATTTTTACACACCACATATCCTAGGAATTTAATCAACTCAATATAGAACTCACACTTTGAGAATTTTCCAAAAAGCCTATGATCTCTTAAGTCAGGAGCATAATTCTTAAATGTTGTATATGCTCCTCACTAATACTTGAAACAATAGGAATGTCGTCAATGAACACAATCATGAAGGAGTCCAAATAAGGTCTGAACATATAGTTCATCAAATCCGTAAGTGTTGATGGTCATTAGTCAACCCAAAAGGCATCACCAGAAACTCATAATAGCCATAGTGATCCTGAAGGTTGTCTTTGGGATGTCCTCAGACCAAATCCTTAGTTGTTAATAATTGGATCTTAATTTAATCTTAAAGAACATCATTGCTCCCTAAAGCTGGTCAAATAAGTCATCAAAAAAAAGCATAGGATACCTATTATTCACTAACACCTTATTCATGTACACGTAATCAATACGCATGAATGGAACCATCTTTTCTTCACAAACAAGATAAGAGCACCCAAAGGAACCACACTCGCCTTAATAAAAACCCTTACCCAAAAGATCTTGAAGTTGGGAATTTATCTTCTTAAGCTTGGTAGAAGCCATACGATAAGGTTCCATAGAAATTGGTTTGATGCCTGACTCAAGATCAAAAATAAACTCAATATCATGATCAAGAGGAAACCAGGTTGATCAGTAAAAAATACATAAGGAAAATTATGAACTACAGGAATAGAGTCATAGAAGGACTCAATAAAAATATCATGAGTACAAGAAAGATAAGAATTACAACCCCTCGATATAAGTCTCCTAGGCTAAACAAAAGAAATAATATTGGATGGTATGCGGCTAATATAAACTTAGCACATAATGAAGGGGTATACTCAGTATGGCTAAGGTAATGGTCTTGGCAAACCAATACAATATTTCATGATAGAGGGATAACTAGTCTATGCCTAGAGTCATATCAAAGTCTACCTTATCTAATATAATAAGATTACACTGAGTATCAAACATTCAAACACAACACACAAATTATAAACTCAATTCACTACTAAGTAATCACACATAAAAGTAGATATATATAATAGAACAGATAAAGAATCCTAAGAAAACTCTAATTGTGATGTATAATAAGATAACATATCTAAAAAAGTGGATCCCAAATCACATAAAGCAAAAGATGGAAGATGGCACACTGAGATCATACATTTAATAATTGAATCTAAAGAATCTATCTCTAACCTTCCAGGCATAACATATAAATAACCTAGTTGACCACCTATCTAGGTGCCTAACCAATCACTTGTCCTACCTGCCTAAGGACCTCTACAAGAAAGTTGGATACCACCCCGACGCCCTTGCATGCTACTTCTAGCCGGGGGCAACACTGCCCTAATAGATGGAACACTTTGCGTTATAGGTAAAACTACCCTATATTGAGGACATTTTTTAGAGAAATAATTAAAGGCCCGATACTCATAACACGGTCCAGGTGTTGTACTTTTTCTTAATGATCCAATTGACCCAGAATAGCCACCACGACAAAAAATCCTAAAATATACATCTCTCAAAGGTTGACTACTACTCTAGCTAGGATAATTACTATAATTGAGATAACCCCCATTAGTAAGATGAAGTGCAGCATGAACACGCCTACTAGACTAACCCTAATGGTTATAAAACTTATGTGAAGAGTACCTACCCTAAAAACCTTTTCCACTTAACTAAGAGCCTCTTTGGCTTTCACTAAAATATTTTTGATAGCACATTTTCTTATCGTTGCCCCTTAGGCCTCAAGATGTATCTCCTTCATGATCTAATCATGATAAAAAAACCTTAATAAATGATCTGTCAGTGGGAACCAAACTCTATGTAGAAATGCAAAGAGAAAGTCTATGTCCCTAAGCAAAACACTAAATTTGCTCATACTCTATCAATAATATAGATATAGCATGTCTGTCTTATTCATGAAACTAAGCCTCATACTCTAAGACGATTATAAAATGATGCTCCAATCTTAAGAATCGATCACTCAGATGCTCTCTATGAATATAAGGCGTATACTTTTCTATGAATTCCTTAAAAAATAGAGATCATGTCGATAGGGGAGATCTAACTATCCTGGAATCAAGATAACCTCTCCACCAATGTCAAGCTATCATATTCAAATAAAAAGAGGTTTAGTTAATCCTATTAGTCTCCACTATCCAAATTATGATGCCTATCCCCATAAGTAGTTAAAAACATAAATATATCCCAACTTAATACCCCAGAAAAACCTAGGCAGAGTCAATCTTAAGAATCTACCCAATATTTAATTCTCCACAACAGACGTAGTAGTTTGGGAAACTATGTATTGAGCAACTTTCAGTGTTGGAGGGATATGAACTTTAGGGGCTACAGTTATAAGTTGTGCCTCTACCTTGGTATAATTTTAATACATTGACTAAGCACTATCTGATGGTCCACTACTAACGAAACCAAGTATTTGGACCAAATAATCGCTCAGCAACAACAAAAAAATAGATTTTTGTAGAGACTGGGTTGCCCCTTAACCCACCATTAGCTAGGGTGGAGAAATCTTTTGTGCAGGAGCAGGAATAGGATAAGGTGAAGGCTTCCTATCCCGATTTCTAGATATGGATGCAACTCTTATCTACCCCAAACCTCTAGATTTTCAGTGTCCTTTGATAGGATCACTAGTTGCAAACTTAGGGTTCTCATCTCACATAATAGTAGATCGTATATGACCTATCTGTTAAAAAGTGAAACCAAATAAATCTAAGAAACCAACAAAGACTCTTAGCACATAATGAGTTAAGAAAGTGAAGATCTCCTAAGAATGTTCTTTTTCTCTCAATGATAAGAAATGAATGTCATCATTCTAATCTGTGGAACTCTACTAGGCACTTGCTACTATAAAAAAATACCAATGAACCTATGCTCTGATACCAATTTTGCATGACCTAATTTTATGAGTCATGATGGCACCTACTTTATGCAAATAGTAGGTAACCCAAACCATAGCCCAAAATGATAATTAATAGGCTAGTTTCTAGAAAATAACATAAATGTCAAAATTATGTAAGTAATTAGCTTATAATTTATAAAACTCAAGAATAATAGCATAACTAAAGAGGAATAGAGAGAAGAGTAACAATATCCCATGGCTTCATAAGGTTCATACAAGAACCTCTAGCAAAAGAATAAGAGTACTATCAATGTCAAATATACAATAGTCTTTAAACAAAAAGACAACCAAACTCAAAGGAGAAAAATTCAAATTCATCTCTAGGAGCTAACCCTACCTTCTAATTCTGATCCGCTCAAATACAACATCAACAGCAATAGCAAGTACTTAGGTTTGCACCCAAAGAAGGTACAAAAATGTAGTATGAGTACCAAAGCAACAATTACTTAGTAGGCATCATCGATAAATTCAACTAAATAATACTATAAATATAATAAAATATAAGACCCCTTAAAATTTTGATTATTTTATTTTTAACCTTCCCGTATGCGTCATATCAATAGTTGGCTTGAATTATGTTTAAAGATATTAAAAGGATAATTTGGAAAAGTTTCAAAAATTTTAGAAAGGGTTTGGGGCTATTTTGGAACTTTGAGGTAGTGTGCCTCTGCAATATCACTCTGACATAGAGGTTGCATCAAAGATATTGATTTGGTATTGAGGACAACCTCCACGATAAGGCCGTGCTATGCTAAGGTGAAAATTTCATACAGTTTTATTTTTTTCACTTAGGGGTGAGGGTATTTTGGTCTTTTTACCCTTTCCACAACTTATAATTATAAAATTGACCTTTTCCCTTTTAGTTAAAAATATCAAACACTCTTATTCTCTTATCTAACACTATAACCAAGAAATCTTAAGGGTTTTACAAGAAATCACTACTTTGGCTTCAACTTTGAATTAATTTATAATTCTTGTATGTTTTAGGCATATTTATCTTACCTAAACTTTAATTTTATATTATAGCATGAATTGAATGGATTTCCATGTGATTTAACTTGTGGGTTTCAAATTGGGTTAAAGGGTTTTGGTTGGAAATGGTTGAATAACTAGTCCTATGTTTGCATTGATTATTTATGTTTTAAATTAATGTTTTTGTGATTGAATTGGTATATTATTTAAATGTTTAAAATAGAGGATATGGGTTTCTCCAAACTGGATAATTTTTGACTTGGAATTGCATGAACCTCAACCCACTTTGTGAATTTTAATTAAGTACAGAAAATTGCATGGTATAACCTATTTTGAACTCAATTCATTGTGTTAATTGATAAATGGATATAAAAATATATTTGGATGGCCTTGGTGTCTATGCTTTGGATTTTAATGGAAATTGGGAGTCTTATTTGGTTGTGAATTAGTTTGGCATAAATATATTAGCTTAGAAGTGTATTGGTATAACGATAGCAAATGATAAATTCTTTAATGATTGACTCCTAGGTTAATGGTTTGAATTATGTGTGAATTATTATCATTTGGGATTAAAAAAGGTTATTTAGTTCACTATGAAGGTTTTAGTCCTGGGGAGGAAGGGGAAAAGAAAAAAAACCATGTTTGCCGGTGTTGGGGGTCTATATGATTATGTGCTTGACACACTTGATATATATATATATTGTAAAACTATTTCCCATGGTGTGTTTAGTTTTTCGTCATGTATTTTTCTTGGATTCATCCGGCTAACATACACTAGAGCCGTTTTAGCAGGGAGAGGTGAACCCATATAGCCCATTAGTGCATTTAGGATGGATCGAGCTACAAAATCCAGGTTAATAGTTTTAAACTCTCGTGTTTATGACCCTTACCATATCCCAGGATCTTATGTTTATATAGATATGTGTGCATATGGTTTTAACTAATTTTAGACATGGCATTATGTTATCACTTTTCCTTAGTTACATCTCAGTTCTTATCCTATTGACCATCCTAGGACACCACATAATTTGATGATGTAGTATCCGATACACTTCTATTGCTCCTATTCAATATTAGGTGAATTAGCTCATTAGCAGAGCTGTTGTGAAGTGGCAAGCCTCCATTCTTTAGAAGGCCTTATTATTTAATTATTTTTGCCCCATTTACTCAGTAGTTTTGGATTCTTTTTGGTTATAGTACAGGGTATGTCCCGACTTTGTTATTATTCTAGTTTAGCATCATTTGTGGATAGATGTAGGTTGGTTAGTTGTTGATTGACTCTTAGTTTCCATAGTGTTATCTATTTATCCTTTATTATTGTTTAATTGGCTTTTGCATTTTCTATTATTATTTTTGTGCTTATGAGGTTAGTTGATGGGGGTGGTCTTCGATCCATTGTCATCATGAGATACCCGTCGTTGCCAGGCCCTAGTTTGAGTTTTGACAAGCTTGGTAATAAAGCATAATTTAGGGTAATTGGTTTTCCATAAAGTCATGTTGATTAGAGTTATTTTTATGGGTGTGCAGCGTACCACACATATAAGGAGGAGGCTTCGAGGAATTTAGGAATATTTCCCTTTCTTGTGTTCTGTTTTGGGCTATAGAGTCTTGTGGTTTGAAACATATCTAACTCCTGGATTTCTCACATTTCAAATTATGCCTCCATGAAGATCTGAAGTTCGTAGAAACTCTGTAGGGAACTCTGCCCTACTTGAGGACAATGTGGAAAGGACTTGCCCGGTGTATGGAGTGTAGAACAAAACTAGGTTACCTGCTCAAATTGCATTGTCCCATGTAGAGTTCCACCAATCACCACTAGTGCTCTACAGTATTCATAGGGTGGTGATAATTATGATCAACCACCTCACGGGGACATCTCTAATGCAGAGTTCCACTGGTTTATTTATTTGGTTACTTAGATCATATTGGTTCTGTTGCTCCTTTGTCTGAGGTCAGTTGAGTTGGACAATTCATGAGGTTGAATCCCCTAACCTTTACAGGTTCTATGTTTGAGAAGGATCCTTAGTGGTTTGTGGATGGGATAGAGAAAATTTTTAGAGTGATGCATGCTAGTGATTCTAAAGGTATAGAGTCTGTTATATATTAGCTTAAAAATATATCTTATCAGTGGTATAAGGAGTGTGAGCAGTTTATGGGTGTTGATGCAGAGCCGATGTTATAGAATGAGTTTTTAGGTGCCTTTTTTGATCATTTATTTCATCAGGAGTTGAGGGAAAATAAGGCTGAGGAGTTTGTTAATTTGAAGCAGGGTAAGATGAGTGTGAAAGAGTATGCCTTGAAATTTCAGCAGGATTATCATTATGCTCCCATGTTGGTGTCTAGAGAGAGATCTAAAATGACGATGTTAGCTTTTGAGATGTCACATGACTTGATATTGGAGTGTAAGTCTACAAAGTTGAATAATGATCACACATATCTAGACTTTTGGTTTATATGTAGTAGGTTGAGGATGAGAAGAAAAAATAGGCAGAGATTGGAGAGAGGAAAAATAAGAACTTTAGGTATTCAAAAGAGGGTGGGGATCAACAAAATTATGGGTAAGCTATTAGACAGCGGACCAAGAAGAAGAAATGGGGAACTTTTATTTTTCTAATAATTTTCCTTATCCTAAGACTTTGAGCGATCATTGTTTTTAGGCTAGTAGTGATCCTAAGGTGCAGGATGACTAGTCTCAAGCTAGTGGAGCTCAGTCAGCCTTACCTTATCCTTCTTGACATTTTGGTGGGTAGCTTTACCATCGGTATTCTGAAGAGGAGATAAATTATTGTTATAAATATGATAAGCTGGATCACATGCTACAAAATTGTCCTTCAGCCAAGGTTTCCACTGGGCTAATAAAGTTTTGATTTCCACATCTTCAACTCTTGTTCCAAAGGGCACTAATTCAGGTACCAACCCTAGAAGAAATAATCTCTCTACACTTGCTACTCACTAGGAATCTGAGTTATCTTTAAATCTTGTTATTAGTATATTACAACTCTTTTCTCGTGATATTTATTGTTTGCTTGCCCCGGGTTCTAACCTTTATTATGTGACTCCTTATATGGGTGTGTATTTTTACTTTGATCCCAAAAGTATTTCTAACCTCTTTTTGTTTCTACTCCAGTGGGTGATTCTATAGTTGCTAGAAAAAACTAAAGAGGTTGTGTGGTGTCCATATTTCATAGGAAGACATTTGTGGATTTGATAGAGTTCGATATGGTAAATTTAGATGTAATCTTAAAGGTAGAATTCTCTTCACTCGTTCTATGCTTCCCTAGATTATATGAGATGAAATATCAATTTTCACTTTCCTAAAGAACCGGTATTAGAATTGGAGTGAAGTTCCTTAGTACCTAATTGGAGGTTCAGCTCTTATCGTAAAGCTCAGAAATTGATTTCAAAAGGGTGCTATATCATCTAGTTTGAGTTAAGGATTCCGACTCTAAAAGTCCTTCATTGCAATCTATCCTTGTGGTCAGTGATTTTCCTCAAGTAATTCCCCAATGATGTTCTTGGAATGTCTCCTGATAGGGAAATTAATTTTGGGATTGATCTTCTATCAGATACTCATTCTACTTCTTTCCATTTTCTAGAATTTCTCCGGTTGAATTAAATGAGCTAAAGGAGCAGTTAAAAAACCTTCTTGATAAAGGGTTCATTCGTCATAGTGTTTCTCTGTGGGGTGCTCCTGTACTTTTTGTGTGAATCAAAGATGGCCCTTCCATATGTGTATAGACTATTGTCAGTTGAATAAGATGACAGTGAATAATAAGTACCCTCTACCTAGGATTGAACACTTTTTTGGCCAGCTTCAGGGTGTTAGTTATTTCTGTATAATTAATCTTCATTCAGGCAACGATTAGTTGACAATTAGGGAGGTTGATATTACCAAGACTAGTTTTCGTACCTAGTATGGTCACTATGAGCTTTTGGTGATGTCATTTGTGTTGACTAATGCTCCCGCTGCATTCATGGATCTTATGAACCGAGTTTTCAGGAAGTTTCTGGATAGATTTGTTATAGTCTTTATGAATGACATCTTGGTGTATTCCAAGAGTGAGAATGATCATACCGACCACCTCTGCATTTTGTTCCAGACACTTGAGGACCAGAAGTTGTTTGCTAAATTTTCCAAGTGTGAGTTTTTGTTTAATGCATTGACTATTTTTGTTTAATGCGTTGACTTTTCTTGTGCAAGTTGTTTTCTAATAAGGGGATCATGGTTGATTGGTACACCTAAAATACACCTCCAAATTGAGTATAAAGTGGTCATAGTCAGTATAGTAGCTTAACTAAGGTTAGGGTCGCACCCAGAAAGACTATAAATATCGTGTCTCTCTTTTGCTGGAATCAACGAGCAAGTACAGAAAAAAATGGTGGGGAGGGGTTTGTAGTCACGAGAACTGTAAGTAACTGATTGTTGTGCTTGGTTGAAATCCATGGGAAACAAACAAAAAGTTTGTGTTCCCTCTGGCATCTCAATTCCATAGGCTTATTATGCTCAACTAAACCAACCCAGTACTTTTCATGCATAATCTGATAAGTTATGTACCATCAATTGTCTTGTGGACTCATTGATGCATTTCACCCTTTACCTTTTGAGTTTCAGAGTGTCACTCTATTAAACCTTATTCTAGATCCCAGTTAACTATGACTTTGTGGGTCTCAATGAAGATAATACTAGTAAGCTTTTTTCGGCAAATAACATAAAATTACTATTGTCATTATCTTTTCCTAGCACCTACTCCCCTTTTGGAGTTAATAGGAATACCTAGGCAGGATCCTAACGATTACAGTTGTTAAGACAACAATTAAATTAAAGATAATACAACACATGCATGGGTATCAGTTCAGAACAGCTTCACACTCCACCTACTTTATCAATCTGCCAGGGTTTCCATAAATCCAGCTAAGGGTTTTAGCCACTCATGCTTGTGAACAAATCATGGATTTTATAATTAAAAGCATTAAAGCAGTATCAATAGTCAATAATCAAAACCCAAAGTCAGAAACTGAATTATAAGCAAAAATCTCCAATACAAAGATTCCAAAGATCACAATATTTATAGTTTGTAAAATAATATCAAAGTCGGTACGCTTAACTAAAAAACACCTAAAGGGTATTTATAGTACATGAGGAAACCCTAAAAATCAAAGACCAAAAGAAAAAGGAAAAAAGGAGTCGGTAGTCAATTACTTGGGCCAATTACGGTCCGTAGTTTCTTCTTATGGTCCTCAAGTGGACCCAGGTAAGTGCCAGAAAATTTTCATGCAGCTTTGCACTCTCTGGATTTGGAATTCTAGCCCTTACCTTAGCCACTTACGGTTCGCAAGTAGTACTTATGGTCTACAAGTGGACCCAGGTAAGTGCCAGAGTCTTCAAACTCTTGTAACCAAGCCTATGGACTTCAAGTTCTTGTACATGCTTTGGTTACATACGCTCAGTAAGTGCTATATATGCCCAAAATTTCTCAAGTAATTATCCAAAACCCTAATTTTTCATCTTTTTCTTTAAATTAGCATCCAAAAGCTAATTTCCTACAAAACATACCCAAAACACATCATCTTTAATAAAAAACGTAACAATCATGCATATTTTCATAGTTTTAACCATCAAAAGTGCTATAAATTCATAGCACATCGACACCCTCAATTTAAAATGTTGCATATCCTCAAGAAAAAAATACGATGCTTAACTAGGAGAATCTAAGATACCCAAGGTAGTCAATCATTATCTTAAGTTCAAACTCATTATCCCCTCCTATACCATAAGTGAAAACCAATTATGGGTATACATGACATACAAAAGTATGAAATAAAGGAATCAAGTTATGGAAATTACATTAGCAACAGAAAATCATGCATATATACAAGTCACGCTTTCCCAAATAAGTATGCAACTTAGCAATACAGCCCATGTGATCTCAAATTAAAGAAGTCCCCCTTATTTATATGTGAAATCAAAAATGTCAATGCAGGGATAGTCGAGAGTCACTCACACTTAAAAGAGAAGTTATAACCAATACATGTCAAATACCATAGGTTTACCCTTATTTTCTATACCCAATCTTTCAGACAGTAAAGTAAGGAAAACTATAGGACTTTTCTTAGTTTGTAATGTAGGCTTAAGGGGATGGTATAGTACATATGGATATCAAGTGACTAAGCCTCCTTTGTATTACACTAACTTTGTGGTCTCACTTATTAATAATTTTTCACTATATTTCCGCCCTGATTTCTACCTTTTTATTTTAAAGCACATTCAGGTTGGCTGTGGTTTTCTTATTTTTTATTTTTCAACTTTTTCACATTTTTCTTTTTCTTTTCTTTCTTATCTTTTTAGTCCATACCCAGCCATACTTTTTTTTGTTTTATTTTACCACCCTTATTCATACCCACTATATATTACACACCCCTATGATAGCCTTCCTCAACTTAGGCATTTTCCCTTAGTTGAGGTGCATAATGTCCAAGGAGGACAAGGTCCAAAAAAGATTCATTGCAACACAAATAGGAAGGTGAAAGTTGAAAACAAAGAAATAGACTATAAGTATCAAAACAGGGATCAAGGGATACTACTTCACACTAGAAAGGTTATTTAGGCTAAAAGTGGACTAAAATTAAAAAAGGCCTGTGATCTTTTCCTAACCAACTATCCTACAACTTAGGCAAGACCAACCAGGCAAGTTTTGTATTTATCACAGAAAGGGAACTAAGTAGTATCTCACACACACATGGCATATATATCCCCAAGGTACATCACCTATCCAGTTTATACAATTGTTTACTATAGTTATCGTGTCCTTCATTCCAATTCTATAATAAGATCCACGAAGGTCAAACATATATACATCACATACAGTTCAAAAACTACTTTTGGAGGTGTTTCATTTTTTTCAAAATCAAAATCAAAATATGCCAATTGTCCTAGATACTTAAAAAACACATCACAACATGAAACAAAACACATCACGACAAAAAATTTAAACCTATACATATCTGTTCTGCAACCATACTACAACCAACAAGAAAATAAGCACGACAATAAAAACTACGGTTTTCCTAGATACTTAAAAATCACCTAGTTACACAACAAAAAATATCATAACATAAAATAAAACATATCAAGAAACAAATTTAAACCTAGACATGCCAGTTCTGCAACGATACCGCGATCTAAGGAGAAAGAAGCACGATAACACAAAACTATGGCAGCTATGGTTTGACCCTACCCCCAACTAAAAGACTATGTACTATCCCTAATACATTGAAAAATAAACTAAAACTAAGGGATGTGAGTACATAACTGGGATGTACTAAGAGTCTATGACACCAATAAAAAGAAGTAATCTTGGGTTGCCTCCCAAGTAGCACCTGATTTACCACCACGACATGACGTAGTTGCCTTCGCTACTCAGACTTCACCAAGGTTTATATGCACACTTATTTTTACTTCTGTGAGATTTCCTACATAATGGTTTAGTTTCTTCCCATTCGCTTGGAGTCGGGGTTTACCTTCATATTTCTACTCTACTCCATTATGTGAGAAACACGAACCACAGTAAATGGCCCATACCATCTTCACCTCAATTTTGTAGAGAACAAATTGTAATTCCCTGAGAGTATACCCTAGATGCCACATGGTTCTTAAGATCCTGATAGAAAACAAGTTAACCAATAAGTTGGTACCTGCTGTGAGCACTAAATAAAACTAATAAATAAGATGTGCAGAATTTTAACTAAAATGCCATAAGGTTTTAATAGCTGAAATCAATACTGAATGATGGTTTAAAATATCTGGAAACATACTGGACATATTGATGAAATGACTAATAATAACAACTGGAAACTGACTAACTATCTATACTTATCTGAAATCCTCTAGTTTGTCTGACTATAGAGTTGATGGAACAAACCCCCAACTAACTTCTACTAACTAAATAACTAAACTACTAACACAACTGAATAGAAGATAACTCGTCCTCGAAGGACAAGGACTCACCACAGCCGATGTTGTAGATGCACTGGAAAGTCTAAGTATGATTGAGAACTCGAGCATTTGAACCTATGATATGAGATATCATAGTACAAGAAACGAGTATTCAATCAATACTTCAAATGTACTGGTATGCTAAATGAGGTTAGGCTAATATACATGGGTTCATGTGAATGAGTAATAACTGACTGAATATAGAGCATGTGGTACTGAGTAAGTATGCATGAAAACTATAAATACTAAGAATGCATGACCAAGCATAAAACAAGTTCTAAAATAGTTTGTAAACTAAAATACTAAAATTTTCTAACTGAATACTGTTAAATTGTATGCTATGGTCAAGAAAAACTAAACTGAATTTTGTACTGAATACTAAAAATGAAACTATGGGAGGTATTATCTAATTGACATGCCCAGTCTGATCTGATCGGGGTCCAACTACTGACCTCATTTGGAAGGGTGTTAGTACCATGCCACGGGTACTAATAATGGCTATGCAGTTAGTCGTAATCTAGCGAGTGACCCCTGAGATCAGTCCTAAACTTATGGATGATCCTTGAGAGTTTTAGTCCTAAACTGATAGGTGACATATCATAAACTACTTTGGCTACATAGTTCTGGAACTTAGGGATTGCACCTAAGGATCCAGTCCTAACTGACGGGTGAGCCCCCATCCCTAGGTTTTCTCGATGCTGAATTCTACTCCTCATTAAACTGACACTTACTATGGGACTGAACAATGATTAACTAAAGAAAGAATTAATTCAGATTATAGAATTGATTTAAGTTTGATTGATGTGATAACTGACTAAACTGATAATGCTCATATGTGTCTGAAATTATTTAGAAAATACTTAGACTAAGTAGTCAGCCATTTTTTTAGTATTCAAAACCCCTAGGAATCAATAGTAATAACAACAAGATCAGACTAAAACTTTTAGGACTTGACATATAGTCAATATTCAAAACTCATTCGTTGAAGTATTTCATCAAACACTTGCAATTCATGGCTTAAGCATGGGAATAGTTTTAAACATGTAGTATTAGCATGATTTTTTATACTAAATCACCAATTAAGCCTTAAGTTAGCGCATAACACCATTCAAATGTGTGGGGATTAATAACAACAATAATTACATATAAACATTGAATAGAATCAAAATTCATGGGGATTCATGGTTAAGAATCACAATAACCTTTAAAAATCATATCTTCTAATTTGAAATTGGGTTCTTCAAATCCATGGGTGAAAAGGTTCCATGGATGAACATCTAACAAACCTTAATAGAATATTTCTTGATCTTAGCAGCTTGGAACCATAATTCTTGTGAAAGAAACTCGAATTTGTTCTTGGGAAAGAGGAGGGTTTTTACGTGAGTTCATTTGAAGAATATGGGCAAATAAACTAGCCGTTGGCCTCTTTTTCCTGTGTAAATAACCCTTGTGGGGTGACCCCCTAGAAACACGAAAAGGATCTTACATCGCTCCTCCTAGAATTGAGGAATAGACCTTGCGTTGCTAGCTTATCGCGAAACCTTACTATATTACATGAAAAATTACATAACTTATCACTCAGGTATCGGATTAGGGAAAAATTGGTATCGTTGGAAAGCTAATTAGATTATCTAACATTTGATTATTCTTAATCTGCTAAATTCTTTATATACAAATAGTTATACTCATTTAGAGAGGACCTTTGTGAAATTTAATACCAAATATTGGGTTAATCAAAGGATCTTAGCTCACTTTGCTCTAAGTAACTCCTATGAACATGTTTTATACATTACAAGCTCTCCTCTAACTAGGCTAATGAACCTAAGATATGAATATAAAAAATAAATTATGGGATTAGAGGTTAAAAACGCAGAACAATGATTTATTTTCTAGCTTAAAAATATGTGAGTTGTTACATTATCTCCCCCTTGGGATCATTCATCCTCGAATGAGACTGCTAAACTGAGAATACTAAGGGACTGAGATTATATACGGGACACTTACGGGCAAAATCATTAATACATATCTAGAATCTAAAACTAAGTCCTGAGGAATAGGGTATTCACGATATGAATTCATCAAATAAATTAAATATTAGGATATACATAACAAAAATCTAAATTTGTGCTAATCATTGAAAATGTAGAATGAGTACTCCAATTGAACATACCGTAAAATATGAGTATATGAGTCATGAGCTACATGACCTGAGTTTGGAGTTTCTAAATTTGTGGGACATAGTTCTTACTACAGATCAAGATGGAACTTCTTATACTAGGGACTGGAAGCGTACCTGATTTTCTATGATGTAGATGGACATGAAAGATGATCATAGAAATGACATGTAAGGAATGAGTAGATATCATGATCAGTGAAAATCCTTAAAATGAGATAAGAATGGGTTGGTGGCATGACCCCCAAAAGAATGGAATGGACCTCGTGGCATGACCCCCAAAAGTATGGAATGGACCTCGCATCGTGCCTCAAAGAAATGAGGAATGGACCTCGCATCGTGATTCTATCGTGAAACATAACTTCCCCACACAAAAAAAGACATAACTTTTCACTCGTGTATCTGATTAAGGAAAAATTAAAGTCATTGGAAAGCTAATTCGATTATCTACAATTTGGAGGGTCTTAATATACAAAATTCTTTATATAGAAAAAGTTATACTCATTCAAGGATGAGCCTCATGAAATTGAACAACAAAACTTGGCTAAAGCTAACCTGTGAGCTGGTAACTATTGTGAGCATTGAATAAAATTGATCAACAACATGTATGGAATTTTAACTGAAATACCATATGTTTTTAACAACTTAAATCAATACTGAATCATGGTTTAAAACATCTAGAAATATACTGGCCATACTGATGAAACAACTAATGATCACAACTGAAAATTGACCAACTTTTATACTAGTTTGAAAGCCTCTAGTTTGTCTAATTGTTAAGTTGAAGGGAAAATCCCTCAAATAACTCTGACTAACTAAATAATTGAACTACTAACACAACTAAAAATAAGATAACTCATCCTTGAAGGATGAAGAATCACCACAGCTGTGATATGGCTAAATTACAACTCTCGTTAGAAAGTTTAAGCAGTCGTTGTCAAATATAGAACCCTACTGGGTTGGGTGTCAAATCCCATAGGAAATACTGTGTTCACTATGTATTGTGGTTTTTACTAGACTGTTATTGAAGGTTCCAGAATAGAGGGGGATTTTGGTTTATCAATTATATTCAAATGTTTGTCACGGAACGTAATCCAACTATAGGTTATATTGCTAGTAGTAATTTAATAAGAGAAGACAAACTAGAGTTATAGTTTCCAAGAAACTTAAGCAACTAGGGTTGTGAACTATTGTGGATTCCCAATGAATAATTTTTATTGCAAGAGTGATTGAATTCTATGGTTTACCCATTAGTTTCTCAACATAAATGAGAAACTTATCCCTTTATTCTTTCAAACTTAAGGAACATCGTATTATTTCAACTATAATCTCATATGGGCTGATCCAATTAAGGCATCTTCCCTCTAACCAAAGGTTAAAGCCTTTAGATTTATGTAAACCCTTTCTTTTCCCAACAAGCACTTTTCTATTTGAATAAGTGTTGTTCCTGGGCTCACTTTCTAAGTTTGCACCCAAGAAAAGTCATTACAGTGAAGAAGATTTTATGCAATATCGATTACTGAAGGGAATCTACAAGATTAACAACCCAAAAATCAGCTTTACATGTCAAGGCTCCCATAACCCTAGTTATAAGAGCTTAGCCACACATTTCCACCCTAGAAAGAGAAGAAACCAGTGTGTTATTCATAAATTAATCCAAATTTTACTTTCAAAGGTAATAATTATCAGTATTCAATCTTTAATAGAAAATAAGATAAAGGAATATAGATCCATAAATCTCTAATGAATTTAGAGAAAAAGTATGTCACAACATATTTTTAGTATGGAAAACCCTAATAAAAGATAAGAGATCTCCAATAAAACCTAAAACTGGCTATTTATATGTTTCTAGTCTAAAAGGATTTAAAATACAAAATTATAAAACTTGTCTCTAAAGTGACGGCCAAAGTGGTGGTCCGTCAAATGATTAATGGTCCACCATCGGGTCCATCGCTGCTGATCTTAGTGGGTAACTTTCTGGATAAGACTAACGGTCAAAGTGATGGTTCGTCATAAGACTAACGATCTACCATTTTGATCGTCGTTGATTATCCTTGAGATTCAAGTTTTGGATAGACCTCAAGGTCGAAGTGGTGGTCCATCGAAAGTTGACGGTCCACCTTGTTGGCCATCGCTGACTATTTCAGGATGTCTAGTTCTGTTTAGTACTGACGGTCAACGTGGTGGTCCGTCGCAAGATTGACGGTCGAACACATGGGTCGTCATTGGGTCTTCTAAAGTCTTGGACTCTGTGTGGGCCAGACGGTTGAGTTGGTGGTCTATCGCAAGACTAACGGTCCACCATTTAGACCGTCATAAGTGTTTTTCTTTTAATTTTCTAAGACTTTGCCCTCAGATGGCTCCTTACCCTGAAACACTAAAAACTAGTATTAAATGCAACCTTGGTTACTTGTAAACATAAAATTTTCCCATCAAAAAAGGATGAAAAATATTTCATCAAAAGCTGGAACATCAATACTCTCAAGTTAAGATCATTGCTTGTTCTCAAGCAACTTAGCACCAAATTGAAAATATGAACAATACAATGACGGGAATTTACTACTGAACCACTTATCATGCAACCAATCACTTGTCATCCAAATCATATGGTTTAAAATGTCAGATTCTATAACCAGCATTGTTTCAAATTCAATTCATCTACACATGGATACAAGAAGCTACAGAGATCAGCCAAATTAAGTATGACTTGGGTTGACCTCACAGACAAGGAGATCCACCACTCAGTATATTTTGTGGATACAAATCAAACCCTCTTACTCATTAAAGAAGTAACCAACATAGCACATGCACCCATAAACTTGCCTTTATCATCTAATGCCCCTCTTATAGTTGAGTTCTAAGATCAATCAAGTCTTTTCTAGTCTAGAAATAAGGTATCAGGCTAGGGTAGAAAGGAATTTTATTTAAAAGTGACTAAGAACTACGATTTAACTCTTTTTTCCATTAAATTCTTCTTACCAAGTCCATTACTTTGCTAGCTCACTCACTCTTTCCTCGCTCACTCACTCTTTACCAAGGCCACTACTTTGCTAGCTCAGTCACTCTTTCCTCGCTTATTCATGATTTACCATAATAGTCCCCTTTTTTTAATATATATATATATACACACACAAGATTCAGCCACCCTCAACTTAGGATGATGCCATAAGTCAAGGTGCATATTTTCTTAACTAGACCAGAGCCAAATGATCAAATTTAAATTCTAGACCAACTTTCCATTAGGCAATTAATATTCCTACAATATCCATACTCAACTTAGGTGTTTTATCCATGTTTAGGTACTTATTACCCATTACTAGGATAGGGATAGAGCTAGGAGTCAACAACTGAAAGAGAGTTAACTTGAATGCTTGGTGATGCAGAAAAATTAACAAAGGCTCAAATACGGGTTCAAATATGGAAAATTATTTTTGGTAGGGTTAATTACTTTGGCTAAGTAGACTAAAAGCACAAGGTGTCCTGGCATCCCTTCTTATCTCATCAACTATAGAACAACATCCATTGAACCAGACAAGTTCTAGGTACTATACTATGTAAGAACAAATACAAATACTCGAACACACAGTGTTAACTGAATCATACTCATTCTACAATTCTTAAGCTTTGCATCATATGCCATGTATATTTATAGGTTAATGCCAACTACAGATTCACAAAAAGTTAAGCACATATTCTAAGGGACAAATAAACAGTCATATGGTAAAAGTCCTAGCTTTATGCCAACATCATTTATCATCTGTATTTACAACAAGATATTAACACAAATAACACTTTTATATGCCCTGGTTATTTTATATGCCCTCACGAATATCTCATATGTAATAATTTGGCCAAAGTCAACTTGAAACCCTGAAACAAAGCTTACTACCAATAAGGCTCTGTGTTTATCCAAGTTTCCATCACCTTTTATTGGCATCAGCCTTAAGCAAACAATTGGCCACCAAAACTTAGCCTTGAATCTAATGGAATATTTTGTAATTTTCTCCCATGGATTAGTCAACCAAGAGAGGTTAGCATCATCAGTTAATAATGAAGCCACCCAAGGCCTCTGAGAAGATGAACTTCTCAACCTATACTCAAGATCTGTCATAGCTGGTGGAGCCTCGTACTCCGACCCAAACAATATCTATAGTGACACATCGGACATGTAAGGACTCTCTATTCGGTATACTTGAAACTGATGTCCCCTTTGGATAGTTCTTTTCTACTAGTGCAAGATAATTGGCAAACAATTATCTTTCCCTATTTGGTTGATATGCTCCTGGTGGCCTGCTCATTTATACTAGTTCATACTTGTTGAAACGGCGTTCTGTCTCAGGATATTCATAAAGCTCTGTTGTCACAATATGATGTTCCTCCGTGAATGGATTTATTATCCCCCTTATTGTAGGTGTCAATCTATCATAGAATATCCCTCTTGCTCCCTCTATCTTCCAACTAATCATCTCTTGAACGTGAGGATCCTTACGCTTAATAACTTTAGCATCCTTAGGTTCGGTATCCACTTCAGTTACTTCTATTTTTTCTCCCATATTAATAGCCTCAGTTCCACTCTCAACAGGCTTGGGTTTATTTGTAGCAACCGTTGCCTCATTTGGTCTTAATCTTGTACTGCTTGTACTATTATTGCTTTCCTCTTCAGACATGGAGAGCATGGGATTTCCCCTTTCACGTTGCCTGGTGTTGTATGTAAGTGCAAATTCACCTCTATCCCTTTAGGATCTTTCTACTTTATTTAGTGGAAATTTCCGAGCCATAACTCCTAAAAAATAAGAAAGGAATTAGTTTACAGCATAAAAATAGCCTAATAGTGAAAACTTAGACTTAACCACCACACTGGTGGTCCGTCGGGTTACTGGTGGTCCACCAGGTGGGCCGTTAGGTCCTATCCAGAAGACCTAAAAATTTAGAGAGTTAAGATAGTCAATATGGTGGTCCATCACAAAGTTTATAGTCCACCGCTTTAGCCGTCACATCTTAACTAGTGGGTGTAATTTTTGGGGTCCTTGCGACGGTTTGGTGGTTCGTCGCAAGACAAATGATCCATGATTTCAACCATCGTACCCCCTTCTTCAGATTTAGCTTTAAAATCGGCATTTATTCTAGTATTTACTAGGAAACAGCGTTTGTTTGGCAACAATTTACACCAATTTAAAAATTAAGCAAACTATTTATCGCTTTTAAATGTGTGAGTTACTCAAACTTCACTCAACAATGCGTATTCAAGTTTTCGAACGTACAGCAACTCAAATCTAAAGAATAACACAACATGGAATTTCAATCAAAAAACCACTCATTCATTTCATATTTTGCATTTTAAAAGAGAAGAACAAGGAGGTGGTAATACATTGGTTTTGTAGTAGCTTCTTCTTTTACTTGCTTGCAAATTACAAAATCATGCTTCACTTAAAACTATATATTTGCTCTTAAAGTTGTTTGTGATGAAAATAAAGAAAAGAGATGGTTACTTAAATAGGGAAAAAAGGAGTAGATAGAGAGTCCTAGGAAGAGCAAATGCCTACAAATGCTTTAAATCCAAAGGAATTTGGTCATTTGAAGAAGTTGAAAAGGGTACAATACATGTAAGCGCTCTTTTACCTCTTTAAAATCAATTGGGACAAATATGGGTCACTTAAATAAAGAACAATTTAACCCGACCCAATCTAGTGCTAGGGTAATAATGACGGCTGCTACGATAGTCCATCAAAAGTGCTAAGACAACCATTTAGACCGTCGCTCCTTACAAGAACATGATCTCTTTAGCTTAATTTCGATGGTCCAAGTGGTGGTCTACCAAATTTGCGACGGTCCATCACTTTGTCCATAGCACCTTACTAGAACCTAGTCACCTCAGTTTAATTTTGACAGTCTAAGTTGCGGTCCACAAAATTTTTTATGGTCTACCACTTTGGCCGTTGCACCTTACCAGCACCTGGGAAACTCAACTTAATTTTTACGGTCAATACGGTGGCCCAACAATTTATTGATGGTCCACAAATTTGGCCATCAACTTTTTCCAGTGAATGAATTTCCCAGCTTCTTTGCGATGCTTGAAATAGTGGTTTGTCAGGTGACTGGTTGTCCACAAATTCGACCGTCACTTTTGTTCTAGTATCTCAAATTTTACCCCTTTTTCCAATTGTATTACTCCTTTTTTTTGTATTTTAAATTATGCACACTTTACAAAAACATAAAAAATACACTAGAATAAAAAAATAATTTAACTAATGCTTTGAAACAACACACAGTGGGCTGCCTCCCACTAGCACCTGATTTATCATCGCGGCACAACTCAGTTGTCTCGATTACTCAGAATTCATTGAGACAGATAGTATCAATAATCATTATCGAGTCCATTGGACCTATATACAGATTCACACGCTGCCCATTTACATTGAGGACACTTTCGTCTTCATTTTCAAGTTCCACTACTCTAGATAAGTTGACTTGATTAACTTTAAATGGGCCAGACTATTTGGATTTGAGCTTACCTAGAAATAGTTTGAGTCTAGATTCGATCAAAAGCACCAAGTCACCTTTCTGGAAATCCCACTTTTCAATCCTACAGCCGTGGTACTTCATCTTTTCTTGTACAGATCAACCTGATTATAAGCTCCAAGACAGAACTCGTCCATCTCATTTAGCTGCCCCAGTCTCATATTCCCTGCCTCACTCTAATAAAAGTTAAGCTATTTCAGTGCCCCAATGCTTTATGCTCTAGATCAATTGGCAAATGACATACCTTGTCATAAGCTAATTGATATGGAGATATGCCAATAGGTGTTTTGAAAGCCGTTCGATATGCCTATTAGGCATCATCCGGCTTCCTAGACCAATCCTTTCTGCTAGCATTTACAATCTTGGCAAGGATAGCTTTGATTTCCCGATTAGAGATTTTTACCTGCCAACTGGTTTGCAGGTTGAATGGTGTACCCACTTTATCCTACTTAACTTCATATTTTACCAAGGAAGCTCTGAACCTCTTATTGCAAAAATTTGATCCTCTATCGCTGATGATGGTATGTGGTACCCCAAAGCGAGAGAAGATGTTTTTCCTCAAGTATGCAACAACTCTCTTTCCTTCATTATCTTCCAGAACCACTTCCTCAAACCATTTTGACATGTAGTCAACGACCACTAATATGTAATTCATCCCAAATGAGCTCACGAAGGGCCCCATGAAATCAATGCCCCAAATATCAAATAATTCTACCTCCAGTATTTTAGCCATTAGGATCTCATGGTGCTTTGATGTGGACACTTTCCTTTGACATTGGTCACACCTCTTCACAAACTTATACGCATGTTTGAATAAAGAGGGCCAATAGTAGCCACTCTGAAGCACTTTCCTTGTAGTCTAATCAACTGCATGGTGACCTCCAATTGGGGAAGCAAGAATCATTTCTATTATACTCAACATATCTACTTATGGCGTGCACCATCTAATTATACCATCCGCACATCATTAAAAAAGATATGGCTCATCGTACAAGTAATGGGTCACATTATGGAGAAACCTTTTCCTTTGATGAAAGAAAAGATTCTCTAGTATTACCTTGCTCACCATATAATTTGAAAAATAAGAATACACTGGTATTTTCTCAATATCCACGAGTTGAGTTTTCCGTAATCCATATGCATCCTCCACCCAGTAATAGTCTTGAGTGGGATCAACTCATTTTTCTCGTTAGCCACAATTAGCATGCCCCCTTTCTTAGGCATGCACTTAATAAGACTAACCCACTTTATGTCTGAAATGGGATATACTACTGCTGCATCTATCCACTTGATGATTTTTTTATTTACCACCTCTTTCATTGATGGTTTTAAATAACACTTATGCTTTATAGTTGAAAAACAATCCTCTACTAGATGACTCTTTTATGTACATATACCAGAAGAGATATTGATGATGTCTGCAACTATCCAACCAATAGCCCTCTTATATCTCTTAAGAATAGATATGAGAGCTTCCACCTATTGTTCACCCAGATCTGTAGCAATAATCATAGGTAGTTTATTCCCACTACCTAGGAACACGTACCTTTATTGACTAGGTAACTCCTTCAGCTCCTATGTAGGTGGGTCTTCTATAGATGGCTTAGCAGGTGGACTTAGACAATTTTTCATATCCAAATCCAACTTCTTGGGTGCATGTGAATAAGACCCCATGTCTATTAAGGCACATACCATCTCCCCATAATCTTTAATACCGTCATGATCAAAATTCATCAATACAGCTTCTAAAGTCTCCACAATAAATTTTTCTTCTATAGGCATTTCCTGGTCCTCTTCGTAATAAATATCAACAATAGAAAATACGCTCATATCTTTATGCTTCTTCATGGACTGACATACATAAAGCCAAACTACTTTATCATTCAACCTAAATAGTATATCATTTGCCTTTAGATCAATAAGCACACTTCCTGTTGCGGGGAAAGGTATACCCAAGATTATAGGCACATCAAAGTCCACCTCACAATTGAGTATGACAAAATCAGCTGGAAATATGAAACTGGCCACCTTAACTAATACTTCATATAGAATTCCTATGGGTTACTTCACAGACCTGTCTGCCATAACTAATATCATGTTTGTGGGAGTAGGATCCACCAAACCCAGTTTCTTATACACAGCAAGAGCCATCAAGTTTTAATGGCCCCGAAATCACATAGAACTTTTGTGAAATCAAGAGTCCCAATAGTGCATAGGATAGTAAATGCTCCCGGGTCTGCCTTCTTCTGCACTAACGACCATATAGAAATAACACCACAACGATGGAGATTGTCTACCATCTCATAACTAACTGTCCGTTTCTTCATAAAAGTTCTTTAATGAACTTTGCATGCTCGAGTATTATCTCCAATGCCTCCACTAATGGCAAATTTATCATCAACTGCTTCAGCATAGCCATAAACTTGCCAAAATTTATGTCGTCGGCCTTTTTTTTCAACTGATGGAGAAATAAAGGAGGTGTTTTTAGAAGCGTAGTAACCACCACTTCAGTGTTCTTTCCCATGCTCATCTCCAACTCATCAACCTACTGATGGTTAGATAGTGTATTATTAATAACTTAATCTAGTTTCTTAGACTCCATTGGATAACTTTCTTCATGCTCAATATCCTCTTCAATCACAACTTTGCCCATAGACAGGCTTGGTAATACCTTACCACTCTGTGTGGTAATTTCCATGTAAGAGCCATCATTTTTAGAGTTTTAAAGTGTATCAATTGGAAAGGTTCCATTCTTTCTCTAATTTAATACTACTGAGATTGGGCTCATTTGCTGCTCCAACTATTTGATTGAAGTATAGCGTGAGTTTACTAACAGACTCATGGAAAAAAAATCACTCTTCATAGTAGACACCCCAGAGTTAGTAGTCTAAACTCTTTTTAATAACTTCTCTATCATGTCATCCATGAAACTCTTTCCAGAGCAAGTTACAGCATTATCTTTACTTCCAGAAGGTACATATAGTCCACTTCAATCTTTTTTTCTCTTCCAGTTCCCTTGATCTCTATCCTTGTAACCAAATTTTGTAGTAATAGTTCTGACCTTGATTTCCTTGGCTATTGCCTTAGAAAATCCCCTGATTATTTTGATATTTCGCCTCTTCTTCCAAATTAGAGTCAGTTCTTCCCTGGAATGCAACATCTTTCACTTTCTCCATTTTTTCAAATAATAGATGCTTAGTCAGCAAATCCATCTATGTCTTCAAGTATGCCATTCCTAGTCATGTTCTTTCTCTTTTTTACGTTGCTCTATAGTTATACAACTAAACACAGTAGGGCTTGCTACCACAAAATCCCTGGTATGTGAAGCTCTAATCTATTTGGTCATCCGATCAAACATCTCCAAATCCTCCATAAAAGTAAGGTCAACAAACGACCCTCCTGCAGTATTATCCATAACTGGTTTTATAATAGAGTTCAAAGCCCAATAAAGAGTCTTCATCAAATGAATATCTGCCATGCTATGGTTTGGGCATTGGATTAGCTTCTTTTTTAAACCTATCTTAGGTCTCATGTAGAGCTTCAGTGGGAAGCTGTCGAAAGTTACTGATTTCCTCCCTCAACTGTACCCTCCTGGAGGGTGGAAAGAACCTATCTAGGAAAGGCTCTTTCAACTGTCTCCAATTTATTATAGAGTAAGGAGTCAATTCATTTAGCTATATTATTTCCTTCCCAGATAGAGACAACGAAAACAACTCAGGAGGATAGAATTTTGACCCAATCTTGGATTATCAAAAGGCTTGTAAATGGTGACAAAGTTAAACAAATGCATGATTTGATCATCTTTGGGAAGACCACCGAACAACCCCTTAAGATGAAGGAGTTGAATTATCATACTGGTGATATTAAATTTATCTCTGGGTGCTAGAGGTGGAGGAATAATAGCTCCAGTTGCACCTACTCCATCTATTCTATCTTTGTCATCATTCAGATCAAACTGCACTAGTAGACACTCTTGCCTTTCCCTAAAGGGTCGATTCCTATTTACATTCCAATTCACTGGTGTAGCCATATTCTCTGCACGCCTTAGGTTAATAGGATATATCAAATCATCATCCCCTAATTCATCATCATCAGCATTAGGATGACGCGTTGTTGGCTATCATTCTGCTGATTTAGTTGAGATCTAGCTAGAGCGGCTAGTTTATCAGTATCTTGGGGGTCTGATATTCTGCAAATTAACTACGATTCTAGATGTATTGGTAATGATGGTGCCCCCAATCTCTATGTACTTGGCATACACAATAACTACCTTGCACAGAACACAAATAACAAACAAAAGTAAAATTTGGGAAACTTGACTAAAGGTCAATTAAGAAAGACAAACTTAAGTGACAACAGTATTCCTAGGCAACGGCGCCAAAATTTGATACGCCCAAATTATAACTCTCGTTAGAAAGTGTAAGCAGTCGCTGTTAAATCTAGAACCAAATTAGGTTGGGTGTCAAATCCTACAAGGAATACTATGTACACAAAATATTGTGGTTGTTACTACACTATTGATCGAAGGTTCCAGAATAGAGGGGGATTTTGGTTTATCAGTTATATTCAAATGTTTGTTATAGAAAGTAATCCAACTATAGTTTATATTGCTAGTAGCAATTAAGTAAGATAAGTTAAAATAGAGTTATGTTACCAAGATGCTGAAGCATCTAGGTTTGTGAACTATTGTGGATTCCCAATAAATAATTTTTATTGCAAGTGTGTTTGAATTCTATGGTTTACCCATTAGTTTCTCAAACTAAATAAGTAACATATCCCTTAATTCTTTAAAACTTAAGGAACATAGTATTAATATAATTATAATCTCACATGGATTGATCCGATTAAGGAATCCACCCTCTATTCATGGGTTAAAGCCTTTAGATTTATGTAAACCCTTTCTTTTCCCAACAAGCAATTTTCTATTTAAACAAGTTTTGTTCTTGGGCTCACTTTTAAAGTTTGAAACCAAGAAAAGTCATTAAAGTAAAGAAGAGTTTATGCAATATCAATTACTCATGAGAATCTACTAGATTTACAACCCAAAAATCTGCTTTTCACATTAAGGCTCCCATAACCCTAGTTATGAGAGCTTTGCCACACATTTCCACCCAAGAAAAAGTAGAAACCATTGTGTTATTCATAAATTAATCCAAAGTTTACTTACAAAAGTCACAATTATTTTTATTCAATCTTCAATAAAAAATATGATAAAGGAATCTAGATCGACAAATCTCTAATGAATCTTAGAGAAAAACTATGTAACAACATATTTTTAGTATGGAAAACCCTAATAAAAGATAAGAGACCGCCAATAAAACCTAAACTGACTATTTATATGTTCCCAGTATAAAAGGATTTAAAATTCAAAATTATAAAACCAACATCTAAAGTGACGGCCAAAGTGATGGTCCATCGAAAGATTGGCGGTCAACCATTTAGTTCGTTGCTACTAGTCATAGTAGGTTACTCTTTTGATAAGACTGACGATCAAAGTGGTGGTCCGTCAGAAGACTGATAGTCAAACATTTTGACCATCGGCGATCATCCTTAAGATTCAAGTTCTGGACAGTCCTGAAGGACGAAGTGGTAGTCGGTTGCAAGGTTGACGGTCTACTATGTTGGCCATCGCTAAGCATTTCAGGATGCTTGGTTCTATTTAGCGCTGATAGCCATCGTGGTGGTCTTTTGCATGACTGATAGTCCACCATATGGGCCGTCACTAGGTCTTCTAAAGTCATGGACACTTTTTGGACCCGACAGTTTAGTTGGTGGTCCATCACAAGACTGACGGTCCACCATTTTTATCGATAAAAATGTTTTTCTTCTAATTTTCTTAGTCTTTTCCCTCATCTAACTCCTTACCCTAAAGCACTAAAAACCAATAATACGTGCAACCTTGGTTGCTTAAAATCATGCAATTTTTCTAAGAAAAAAGATTTAAAACGTTTTGTCAAAAGCTGGAACATTAGCCTACTACTGCTGATGCACTAGAAATTCTAAGTACGATTGGGAATTCAAGTGTCCAAAAATATGATATGGGATATAAAAGTGCAAAAAAAAAGTATATGATCAGTACTTTAAATGTATTAGTATGATGGATGAGGATATAAAAGTGCAAAAAACAAGTATATGATCAATCCTAAACTGTTAGGGGAAATCTCATAACGTTTATTGGCTACGTAGTTCTAGAACTTAGGGATTGCTCCTAAGGACCCATTCCTAACTTACGGGTGAGCCCCCATCCCTAGATTTGTTCGGTACTGAATCTACTCCTAACTGAAATGACACTGATTAGAGGACTGAAATAAGTCTAACTGAAAAAAGGAATTAACTTGAAAGACTGAAATGATCTAAGTCTTATCGACTTGATAACTGACTGAATTGATAACAGTCATATGTGTATAAACCCATTCGAAAAATACTGAGAGTAAGTAAGCAATAAAATTTTTGGGTATTCATAGTCCCCCAGTCATTTTATCAAGCACTTGCAATTCATGGCTTAAGCATGGGAATAGTTTTAAAAATGTAGTACTTGCCTAATTTTTAATACTAAATGACCAATTAAGGCTTAAGTCAGCGAACAATACTATTCAAATGTGTGAGGATTAATAACAACAACAACTACATATAAACATGGTATAGAATGAAAATTCATGGGGATTCAAGGTTAAAAAATCACAATAACCCTTACAAATCATAACTTTGAATTTAAAATTAGGTTCTTGGACTCCATAGGTGAAAAGGGCCCATAGATGAACATCTAACATACCTTAAAATAAGATTGCTTGAACTTAGCATCTTGGAATATTGATTTCTTGAGAAAGAAACTTGATATTGTTCTTGGGATAGGGAGGGTTTTTACGTGAGTAGATTTGAAAAATATGGGCAAATAATGCCCCTTTTTGAGTTATAAACCATGTTTGGACGACTGGGGATAAGGGAAATGGACTAAACTGCCCCGTGGCCTTTTTTTTCATGTAAATAACTCTCGTGGTGCGACCCCCAAAAATGTGGAATGGATCTCGTATCGCGCCTCCAAGAAATTAGGAATGGACTTCGCATCATGAGCCTATTGTGAAACCTTACTTCCTCACACAAAAAATGACACAACTTTTCACTCAGGTATTGGATTCAGGAAAAATTGGTGTCATTGGAAAGCTAATTCGATTATCTACAATTTGGTAATTCTTTTGCCAAATTATTTATACATAAAAAGTTATACTCATTCAAATATTACCTATGTGAAATTGAACACCAAAAATTGGCTGAATTAACAGATCTTTGATCACTTTGCTCAAAGTAAATCTTATTAACATGTTTTATACATCAAAATCTCTCCTATAACTAGGCTAATGAACATAAATCATAAATAAAAAAATTAATTATAGGATTAGAGGTTACACACACAGGAATAATGATATCATTTTCTAGCTTAGAAATATGTTATGTGTTACATTATCTCCACTTTAGGAACATTCGTCCTCGAATAAGACTGCTAAACTGAGAATACTAAGGGACTGAGATTATGCATGGGACACTTATATACAAAATAATGACTGAATATCTTGGATATGAAACTGAAGCCTGAGGAATAGAATATTCACTACATGAATTCATCAAATAAATCAAATTTGAGGATATACTTAACAAAAATCTAATTTTTTGTTGATCATTGAGAGCGTAGCATGTGTACTGCAATTCAACATACAATAAAACATTAGTACATGAGTCATAAGCTACATGAACTATGTTTGGAGTTTCTAAATTAGCGGAACATGGTTCTTACAGCTGAGCAAGATGGAACTCTTTATACTAGGGACTGGAAGTGTACATGATTCTTTATTATGTGGATAAACATGAGCTATGATCATGGAGCTGATATGTAAGGAATGAGTAAATATTGTGATGAGTGAAAAACTTTACTTTGAGATAATAATGGGTTGGGCATCATCCTCTCCTACTGCTTTTCTACATATTATAGTGTCATTACTAAGATTTGAGAGCCTGACTTTGTTACTTATTCTATCATCTCCCTGTTAGCTTAAAGCCATCATTCTAGGTTTGGGAAGTACTCAATGAACATCTCTAAAATGAACTGCCCCCACTTTACTCTAGAATTTAGGGTATAATAATATGCATAAATGATAAGCTCACTCTGATAGACTACACTAGATAATGTAAAACCCACAACTAGTACTTCCTTCTGAGATACAACTCTTGGATTTTGATACCCCCCAACAATCATCATGTAACAGCTTAACCACTGACTAAGTTATAAGTCTGAACTCTTGCTTCTATTAGCTCAATTCTTAAAGATTCAAACTTAGATTCTAACACTTAAAATAGATATTCCCAAACCTTCAATGAACCATACTACTTTCATTATAGCCTACAATTATCACTTCTCTAAACTTATATTTTCCATACACCGTGGGAATTACCATTACAACAACAATATATATTTTCAAATTAATAAACATAAATTTTTTTCTTGCATACATTGTTCTAATTCTAATGATTTATCTTTCTTACAACTAAACCTATGAATGCAAAATCTGCTGAATTCAAATAACTACTGGTAAACTTTAGGGCTCATAATTCTAACTCTAGGTCATATGTTATCATAGGATTCTAAGAAAAGATATAAAAGAACATTGACTTTCGATAAATGCATGATTTTTATGGATCATGAATGAAATCTTTCATACTTTGGAACATAAAGTAACTAATGGGATATTTTCAAGCCAGCATACAATCCCCTAACTGTCTGCGAGAACAGTATGAAAAACTCTCTATTTGTAAGTATTTAAGCTTGATTCTTTCTATTACCTTGAAACCAAGGCGGGACTGGCATGAATAGAGCAAGATAAGAAATTGAATAACTTTCTTAGAATACTTTTCTATAGCATGATCTGAGAAATGAAAGAAGGGAAATTTTTTCTAAAATATCTCTTAACCACTTGACCATAAGTGTGGCGCGCTTTACATATATGGCCAAGACTCTACTCAATGAGACTTTCAAAATCCCTAGGGCACTATAAAAGCTTAGTCTCTGATACTAAGTTTGTAATGCCCTAAGAGTACACCTTGGACACCACACGGTGCTTACAGTCCCAAAAGACAATAAGCTAACCCATGTGTTAGTACCTACTATGACCACTGAATAAAAGTGATAAACAATATATGCAGAATTTCAACTGAAATGCCATAAGGTTTCAATAATTGAAATCAATACTGAATTATGGTGTAAAATGACTACAAATATACTGGCCATACTGATGAAATGGCAGATAATCATTACTTAAAACTGACCAACTATTTGTACTAGTTTGAAAGACTCTAGTCTGTCTGAATATAGAGTTGATGGGACAAGCCCCCAACTAACTTTGACTGGCTAAATAACTAACTAAAAACACAACTGGATGTAAGATAACTCATCCTTGAAGGATATGGACTCACCATAGCTGCTGATGCACTAGAAAGTCCAATTACAATTGGGAATTCGAGCATCCAAACCATGATATGAGACATTATAGCGCAAGAAATGAGTATGCAATTAGTACTTTGAATGTACTGGTATACTAAATAAGGTTAGGTTCATAGGGTTCATGTGCATGAGTAATAATTGACTGAATGTATAACATAAGGTACTGAGTAAGAATGAATGAAACTGCAAAGACTAAGAATACAAGACCAAAAATAAAACAAGTTATGAAATAGTCTATAAACTAAAATACTGAAATCTGGTAACTTAATACCGGTAAACTGTATGCTATGGTCAAGGAAAACTGAACTAGATTTTGTACTAAATACTAAAGCTAAAACTATAGGAGGTATTATCTAACCGACATACCGCAGTCTGAGCATATCAGGGTCTAACCTATGACCCCAATTTAAAGGGTGTTAGTAACATTCCACGGGTACTAACAATTGTTATGGATAAAGTCTTAATCTTACGGGCGACCCCTGAAATCTATCTGAAACTAGCGGGTGATCCCTAAGACTGTAAATCTTAAATTGGCGGGTGACATCTCATAACCTACGTAGTTCTGGATCTTAGGTATCGCTCCTAAGGACCCATTCCTAACTAATGGCTGAGACCCTATCCCTAGGTGTGCTCAATTCTAAATCCTAATACCAATTGAACTAACACTAATTACGGGACTAAACTAATTATAACTGAAGAAAAAATTAATTTGGATTACTAAACTAATCTAAGTTTGAGTGACGTGATAAGTGACTGAACTGATAATGCTCTTACATGTATGAAATAATTCTAAAAATAGTGAGATTAAGTAAACAGCTAATTTTTTGGGTATTCATAACCCCTAATACTTGATAGCAATATAACAAGATCATACTTAAACTTATAGGACATGATATGTAGTCAATATTCAAAAGTCACTCTTTGAAGTAATTCATATAGAACTTGAAATTAATGGTTTAAGCATGGGAATATTTTTAAACATATAGTAGTATCATGATTTTTTATACTAAATCACCAATTAAGGCTTACGTCAGTGAAAAACAACATTCAAATATGTGGGGATTAATAACAACAACAACTACATGTAAACATGGTATTATATCAAAATTCATAGGGATTCATAGTTAGAAATCACAACAATCTTTAAAAATCATAACTTTGAATTTGAAATTAGGTTCTTGAACACCATGTATAAAAAGGGCCCATGGATGAACATCTAACATACCTTATTAGAAGATTGCTTGAACTTAGTATCTTGGAACCTTGATTTCTTGAGAAAGAAACATGAATTTGTTCATGGGAAAGGGGTGGGATTTTATGCAAGTTCATTTGAAAAAGATGGGCAAATAATGCCTCTTTTTATTTATAAATTGTGATTGGGCGGCTGGGGATGAGGGAAAAGGACTAAACTAGAAATGAGGAATGGACCACGCGTCATGAGACCTTACTACCTTACACGAAAAATAACATAACTTTTCATTCGGGTATCGAATTAAGGCAAAATTGTTATCATTGAAAATCTAATTAAATTATCAACAATTTGGTGGTTCTTAATCTGCCAAATTTTTTATATACAAAAGTTATAATTATTCAAATATGACCCTTGTGAAATTGAACACAAAAATTAGTTGAAACAAAGGCTCTTAGATCACTTTGCTCTAAGTGACTACTATGAACATGTTTAATACATCACAAGCTCTCCTATAAATAGGGTAATGAACATGATACATGCATTAAAAATGAATTAGGGGATTAGAGGTTTCACACGCAGGAACAACCGTTGATTTTTTAGCTTTGAAACTTGCGAGGTGTTACACAAATATATTCTTGACTTATACAACATGAACAAATCACTGGGTTCAAACACATATTTCTAGATTTTTATTTCATGATACAGCTTCATCCTTTCTTTGTATATAGCAAAACTATCATAAGAACAGACTCGAAATTCATCAAACTCATTCATCTTTCTCAATCTTTATGTTTCTGCATCATGCCACTCAAGGTTTAGCTTTTTCAACACCCATAATGCTCTATGCTCAAGTTCAAATGGGAAGTGGGAGTATTTTAAGCTATTTTATTGGCCCAAAAAGCATCACTCATCTTCTTTGACCAATTAATCTTTTTGGCATACATCATCTTTGCTAATATAGACTTGATCTGTCTGTAGGAGACCTCAACCTACCAATTTATATAAGGATAATAAGGTGACTCATACCTATGTTTTAAACTATATTTTTCAAGAAAGGCTTTGAATAGCTAGTTCCAAAAGTGTGACCCACCATTACTAATAAATGCTCGGGAAATGTCAAATCATGAAAAAATATTTCTTTTCAGAAAAGCAGTGACTCTTCTACCTTCATTGTCTAGAAACACAATTGCCTCCACCTATTTTAACACATATTCAACTGCTATGAGAATATATTCCATACCATAGAAGCTCACAAATGGGACAATAAATTCAATCCCCCATACATCAAATAGCTAACTCTATGATAGGTGTCATGGAGAGTTCATGGCATCACGAGATATTACCTGTCTTTGACATTGATCACAAGCCTATGGAAAATCATGAGTACCCTTAAAAATTATCATCCGCTTCCCTTTTTCCATCTTTTGTTCCATATTATTTAAGGGAATTTGGGTTATTTCACCTTTACCTAACTCATCTATAACATAAATTTTAATAAGATGCCATGTTTGGATCTTTCAACCATAATCACGTATTACTGTATTTCAAGTTTGATATCGTATACTCGTGTTCATTCAGTGTTAGTGGGTTATGAACACCCGATACGTATGTGCTTTACATGAATTTAGCTTTTCAAGTACTCAGACAGTTAATATATGAATCTTATTAGTATACTTGTATGTTTATGGTCATGATGAGAACTATTATTTAAATAATAATGTTCAGTCTAGTTTAGTACATTCCAGTATCAGTGACAGTACAGTTGGGAGTAGGATTTAGCACCGAGCAAACTTAGGGATGATGGATCACCTAACATTAAAGGATGTGACCCTTAGTAGCAATCCCAAAGTTCAAAAACTACATTTCCAGTGTAGGTTAGAGATATCTACCTGCTAGTTGATGGTTGACAAAGTGTTTACCTTCTAGTTGAGGATAAGACATATCTCATTAGAGAACCTGCTAGTTGAAGGTGACTCATTGGTCCTTTGGGACACTAATTTATTGGATCCACATAGCCAGTGTTAGTACCCATGTCATGGTACTATCGTCCTTCCAACTAGGGTTATAAGTTGGAGTTCGATTATCTCAAATTGGGACATGTTAGTTAGATAATACCTCTTATAGTCTCAGTATAGTATTTAGTATAGTTTCAGTCCATGTTTTCCTGATCAAAGCATACAGATTCTCAGTTATTCAGTTATTAAATTTCAGTCTTTCAATTTATTAATTATTTTAGATATATGTTTATGATTGGACTTACATTCTCAAATATTATAGTTTTCATGCATTCATATTCAGTTATCTCATGCTATTCAGTTAGTCCTTATTTTATATACATAGTATCCCATGTATATCAGCCAGTCCTTATCTCATATACTAGTATATTTAAAGTACTGACGTATACTCTTCTTTGTACTATGTTGTCTTATATCATAGGTTCGAATACATAGTTTCCCAACCACAGTTAGATAGCTCAGTGTAATCTAGCAATCATAGTGGTGAGTCCTCATCTATCAAGGATATGTTATGATTTCTCAATTATTTCAATATTTCATTCAATTTAGTCAGTCAATTAGAGTTAGTTGGAGGTTTATCCCATCAACTCCTCAGTTAGTTTAGAGGCTTTTAGATATTCAAATAATTTTTTAGGCATTCAGTCAGTTGTTTGAGTATTACTAGACGTTATAGTTAAGCAGTTGACTTTGAGTATTTTATAAGTTATTCGGACATACTTTGATGTATTTACAATATTCAAATTTTAGTACTATGTCAGTTTATTATCTGCTCATGTATTTTTTAACTATCTAGTCAGTGCATACAGTAGGTTCCACCTCATGGGTTAGCTTGTGGTCAGTTGTAACCGTAAGCACCATTATCACTACTTGAGGGTAGCCTCGAGTTATGTCAAAAATTGGTATTAGATCCCAAAGTTTTAAAGTATCCTAGGGAGTCAAAAATAAGTATTAAGTAGAGTCTTATGCATAGGTTTAAAGCGCGCCACACTTATGGACTAGAGGTTGTAAGATATTTTAGGAAAAGTTTCCCTTCTTTCCCTATTTATATCATGTATAAGAGCATAAGCTCTACTTAAACTCTCTTTCTAACTCATCCTATATTGCATTTATATACAATTCCTCCAAGAAGAAATAACAAAAGAAGGAATAAGAGTCGGCATACACCATCACCTATTCAGGAAGATCACCTGAATGAATATGTCTCTCAAGCTGAGTGAAGAGCTACTTTTACTACCTTATCTCATTCTATAAATGCTCAGAACAATCATTGAGCTTCTACCTCGCCAATTCATTAGCAAATTCAGCTGCGGTCAAGATTAAGGATTTCACAAGGATGAATCCCCCTTCGGTTTTGGGATACAAGTCTGAGAAGGATCAACAGGAATTTTTTGATATAGTTCAGAAAATGATTGATGCTATGGAGTTCATATCGAGTGAGAGTCTAGAGTTTGTTATATACCATTTACAAGATCTGTCTCACACCAAGTTTAAGTAATGGAAAGAGGATAAGGGTGCTAAGGCAGGGCCTGTAGTGTGGGAGGAGTTTGTCATAGGTTTTCTAGACAGGTTCTTCCCATTAAAGTTTAGAAAAGCTAAATTTTAGGAGTTCATTAACTTGAAGCAGGGTAGTATAAGTGTAAAAGAATACTCTATTAAATTTACTATGGTGAGGTATGCTCCTTCGATGGTGGCTGATAACAGGTCTAGAATGAGTAAGTCTATATCTGGTCTATCTGATAATATGGTCAAAGAGTGTAGGACCATAATTTTTTTAAGGAGATGGATTTAGCTATACTTATGGTTCATTCTTAGTGAATTCAGAAAGAAAATCTTAAGGAAAAAAAGAGAATAAGATGTTCAAAACAGGTAGTTTTAGCTTTCCACAGCTAAGGTTAGAGAGTGGTAACCATTCTTAATTTTGTCTGAAGTCTTTAACCCCAACCCCACTTTTAGCTAGTGCTTTTCTACCTAAATTTGGGTCAGATAGTCGGGATAGAGCGCCAGGCTCTATGTCCCATGGTACTGTGAATAGTATTTGTACTAATTTGCTTTATGGGAAGTATGGTAGGCATCATTAGGGTGTGCGTATATCCAACAGGGATATGTGATTTGGATGTGGCAAGCCAACCCACAGAGTTAGTGATTGCCTAAAGGTCAGCAAGTAGGGTCACTCTAATCATCCTCCAAATCCAGCTGGTCGCCCAACTTAGTAAGGTGCTGCATCTAACACAACTAGTGGGTAGCATCTGAATAGGTTGTATGTGCTTCATACTCGGTAGGATCAGGAGAGTTCTCCTGATGTGGTTATGAGTACATTACAAGTATTTTATCTCTATTGTTATGCTTTATTAGATCCCAAAGCTTCACTCCTCTTTGTAACTCCTTATATGGATATCAATTTTGGTGTCGGTACCAAATCTTTAGCAGAACCTTTCTTAGTATCTAATCTAGTAGGTAGCTCCGTTATACTTAGGCAGGTATACAGGAACTGCTTGATTATAGTGTTCCAGAAAGTTACCTCAATAGATCTTGTAGGCTTAAAGATAACTAATTTTAATGTTATTATAAGCATGGAATGGCTTCAATCATGTTATGCCTCACTTTATTATAGAAATAGGGTCATTCAGTTTTAGTTTCCTAATGAACCTGTCACTGAATGGAGGTCTAGTACCTTTGTGCTTAGGGGTCAGATCATTTCCTAATGATTTCTAGGGGGTGTTTTTATCATCTTGTTTGAGTGAAATACTCTATTCCTTAGTCTCCAAGCCTTAAGCCAGTTTCAGTAGCAAGAGAATTTCTAGATGTGTTCCTTGAAGACCTTTTTGAAGTTCCTCATAAAAGAGAAATTGACTTCAGAATAGATATCCTTCTAGATACCCAGCCTATCTCTATTCCACCCTACAGAATGGCTCTAGGTGAGCTTAAGGAGTTGTAAAATTATTTGAAAGAACTCTTAGATAAGGGTTTCATTAGGCCTAATATTTCCCTATAGGGCACTCCAGTCCTATTTGTGTGTAAGAAAGATTGTTCTCTCAGAATATGCATAAATTACCATCAGTTAAAAAAAGTCACAATCAAAAATAAGTATCCACTCCCCATAATTGACGACTTGTTCAATCAACTTTAGGGTGCCAATTATTTCTCTAAGATAGACCTCAGATTTGGCTATCATCAACTTAGTGTCAGAGAATGTGACATTCAAAGGATAGCTTTTAGAACTCGGTATAGTCTCTTAAAATTTCTTGTTACATCCTTTGGACTAATGAATGCCCCTGATGCTTTCATAGATATAAGGAACAAAGTGTTCAAGTAGTACTTTGACATGTTCATCATAGTCTTTATTGATGATATTCTTGACTATTCCTGTAGTGAGAATAATCATGTAAACCATCTGAAAACTGTGTTACAAACCCTTAGAGCTCATTAGTTGTTCACCAAATTCAATAATTATAAATTATAGCAAAGAGCATTAGCTTTACTTAGCCATGTTATTTCTGATGAATACTTTAGAGTCAACCCTTAGAAGATCGCAATAGTGATAAACTAGCCTAGACCTATCTCTCTATCAGATATCAGGAGTTGCTTAGTTATGGATGGCTATTACGGATGGTTTGTTGAAGGATTTTCTTCTATTGTATCCTCATGTCTCGATTGACTTAGAAGAAAGTCAATTTTTGGTGGTCAGATTATTATGAGAAGTGTTTTTTGGAGTTGAATACTTATCTCACTTCAGCTCCAGTTTTTGACTTTGTCAAATGGTTCTGATTGATTTGTGGTTTACTGTGATACTTTCAAAGTTGGTCTAGATTGTATGTTGATGTAGAATGTTAAGGTCATAGCCTATGCCTCTAGATAGGTTAATCCCCATGAAAAGAGTTATCCTACCGATGATCTTGAGTTGGAAACTATTGTGTTTGTTTTAAAGATATGGAGGCATTACCTTTATGGGGTTCATGAGGATATGTTCACTGACCGTAAGAGTTTTTAGTATGTTTTCTTATATAAAGATCTGAATTTTCATCAGAGAAGGTGACTTGAGGTGATGAAAGATTACAATATTAGTGTGTTGTATTATTCAAGCAAGACTAATATAGTGGCAGATGCCCTTAGTAGGTTGTCTATAGGTGTTTCTCATGTTGAAGAGGATAAGAATAAATTAGTAGGTGAGGTTCATCAGCTTGCTATATTAGGTTTCCTGTTAATTGATTTAGTTGAAGGTAGTGTATAGGTTCAAAATGATTCAAAATCTTCCTTGGTTGCTAAAGTAAAAGACAATAAGACAAAGATCCTAGTTTGGTTAAGTTGCAGGAGGTAGTTAGAGATCAAAAGGTGGAACTTTTATTCCAAGGGGAGATGGTGTACTTCATTGCTAGGGTAGATTATGTGTTTCATGTGTTAATGATTTGAGAAAGTGAATACTTGCAAAAGCACAAAGTGCGCGATACTCTAACAATCCAGGATCCCCTAAGAAGTACTATGACTTGTGGGAAATATATTAGTGGAGTGGCATAAAGAGGGATATTTTAGAGTTTGTAGCAAAGTGTTCTAATTGTTAACAGGTTAAGGTTGAACATCAAAGGCCTAGTGGCACATTGCAGGAGTTTCGTATCCCCACTTGGAAGTGAGAGGTGGTGAACATGGATTTTTTGATAGGGTTTTCTCACACGCATCATCAGCATGATTCGATATGGGTTATTGTATATAGAATGACCAAATCAGCTCATTTCCCGACAATTCATACTTCTTATTTAGTTGAGGATTATGCCGGGATCTACCTCAGAGAGTTTTTTAGGTATCACCGAATTCTATTATCTATAATATCAGATAGAGGTACTCGGTTTACCTCTCACTTTTGGAAGGCTTTTTAGAAGGGTGTTGGTACCTAAGTTCATCTCAGTATAGCTTTTTATCCTCATACAGATGGTCAGTAAGAGAGGACCATTCATACCATAGAGAACATGTTGAGAGAATGTGTTATTGACTTTATAGGTAGTTGGGATGATCACTTACCTTTGATTGAGTTTGCCTATAACAATAGTTATCACTCAAATAATTAGATGGCTTCATTTAAGGTTCTTTATAGGAGAAGATTTAGACCTCATATTGGTTGGTTTGAGGTAGGTGATGCTACTTTGATGGGGACAAATTAAGTGTTTAAGGCCAACGAAAAAGTTCAGCTTATTAGGGAGAGGCTGAAGACAGCCCTAAGCCATCAGAAATCCTATGGAGATGTAAGGAGAAGTGAGCTTGAGTTTAATGTTGGTGATTTAGTTTATTTGAATATCTTACCCATGAAGGGAGTGAAGAGATTTGGCAATGAGAGAAAGCTCAGTCCCTGATATATTGGCCCATTTAGAATCTTGAGTCGTTTTAGAAAGGTGGCTTATGAGCTTGAGTTGCTTGTAGACTTAGCATCAGTGCATCCAGTGTTTCATGTTTCCTTATTGAATAAATTTATTGGTGTTTCAGTTGTTTTTGTATTATTACAAAGCATGGATGTTCAAGATAACCTTTCTTACAAAGAAGTCCTAATTTATATCCTTGATAATTAGGTTCGTACACTAAGGAACCAAGATGTTCCCTTGGTCAAAGCTCTTTGGTAGAATCCGTTCATTAAGGGAGCCACTTGTGAAGCAGAAAGAAATATGAAAACCAAGTACCCTCACCTTTTCAATGCTAACTCATATTCATATTCAGGTAATGATTTATCTCAGATAGACACTTTTTTATTCTCAGTTTGAGCTATGTAATCCATCTTATGTCATTGCATACATTTAGTTCAATTCATGTATAATGATTCTGACTCAGTTGGGAAATCATGTTTTCAGTCATGAATGTTTAGTTTATGATCTCAGTTTCCCCAGTGTTCTAAACTAACCTGTCTCATTCGAGGATGAATGTTCCCACGAGGGACATATTGTAATACCTCATAAAAGTCATAGCTTATTTAAGCTCTTAGTAGCATGCACAAGGGGTCCAAAGCTTAGAAATTAGCCTAAGTGTTGGGACTTAGTTACTTCCAAGCCCCTAAACTTTGATGATTTTATTTTTGACCATTCTGACATCAAAATGTCAATTTTTGAGTTTATTCATGATCAGGGTAGTTAAAAGTACATCTTGGGTATGTTTTGGAATTTTTGGACAAGCATAAGGGTATATTTGGAGAACCAAAATAGTAGCTGCACTAAAATTAGCCCGTGCGCCCCCAATGCACCACTCTAGAGCCCACACCGCCTGCTCTAGTCTGGTTCTTTAGAGATGGTGTCTACCCCTTTTCTTTTTGTCCAGCTTTAGTTCCTCGTCCTATAAGGGGATTTGGGTTTATTCCCTTTTACCCAACTCATCCATAACACAAAATTTATGTTCCCAAAGATCATTATTTACTCTTTTAATCCCACATTCTCTCAAAATAAGCCTCCCTTTCCTCAATAACAAACCTTAAAACTTTCATAAGTAATCAAGGAATTGATGCTTTAAACCTCAATAAATTCCCAATAATCTTCACGAATTCATCGAGTGAGGTGTGTGTGATGTTCATCCATAGGTTTCTTTCATCCATGGAGTCCAATAACCCTTTTTATTATTTTAAAATATGAGTTTTAAATGTTCTAGTTGAACTAATTCCATTAATCTCTTGTTAATTCCAATACAAGTTATGATTCTAGTATTTTAAAGTAGAATGAATAGTATCATGTTTGAGTATTGGAATTTCCATGTCATGTTCAATTGCTTTTTGAATGAATCCTCAAGTTACTATTTTATCCATAAAATCCTATCGTTTCCTCATGTTTAATATATACTCATGTTTAAGTGTATAATTTTATCTTTTTTTGGTGAGATGCCATGTTTGGGTCTATGAACAATAATCACGCATTATTGTATTTCAAGTTTGATATTGCATACTCATGTACATTCAGTGTTGGTGGGTTATATACACCGAATACCTATGTGTTTTAAATGAATTCAGTTTTTCAAGTACTCAGATAGTTAATCCATGACTCTTATCAGTATATTTACATATTTATGATCATGATCAGCACTATTAGTTATGCAATAATGTTGTCTAGTTCAGTCCATTCAAGTATCAGTTTTAGTTCAGTTCAGAGTAAGATTAAGCATCGAACAAACTAAGAGATAAGGTATCACCTGACAACAGAGGGTATGACCCTTAGTAGCAATCCTCAAGTTCCAAAACTATTAAGAAAGTGTAGGTTAGAGATATCTCCCTACCAATTGAGGGTTAACAAAGTGTTTACCTTCCAGTTGAGGGTAACACATATCTCATTAGAGAACCTTACAATTGATGATGACTCATTAGTACTTCATGACACCAATTTAGTGGATCCACATAGCCAGTGTTGGTAACTGTGGCACGGTGCTGACACCAATCCTACTGGGGTTATAGGTTTGACCTCGATTATCTCATATTGGGGCATGTCAGTTAGATGATACCTTCCTAGTCTCAATACAGTATTTAGTATAGTTTTAGTCTACGTTTGCCTGACCAAAGCATACAGATTGTTAATTATTTAGTTATCAAATTTCAGTCTTTCAGTTTACAGATTATTTGAGATATATGTTTCAACTTGGTCTTGCATTCATAGGTGTAACAGTTTTCATGCATTCATGTTCAGTTATCTCATGCTATTAGTCAGTACTTATTTCATATGAACAGTACCGTATGTATATGAACCTATCCTCATCTCATATACTAGTACATTCAAAGTACTGATCGCATGCTCTTATTTTTGCTATGATGTCTTATATAATAGGTTTAGACGCATAATTTCCTGACCGCAATTAGATAACTCAGCATAATCCCGTAGTCTTAGTGGTGAGTCCTCTTCTATCGAGGACATGTTTTGATTATTCATTTATTTTTGTAATTTATTCTATTTAGTCAGTCATTTGGAGTTAGTTGGGGGTCTGTCCCATCAAATCCTCAGTCAGTTTAGAGCCATCTAGAAATTAAAGCAAATTAGTTAGGCAGTCAGTCAGTTGTTTCAGTTTTACCAGATATTTTGGTTAAGTAGTTGATTATGAGTATTTTATCAATTGTTTACACATACTTTGATGCATTTGCAATATTCAAATTCCAGTACTATAATAGTTTATTTTTAACTCATGTATTTTGTTACTATCTATTCATTGTTCACAGTAGGTACCATCTTATGGGTTACCTTTTGGTAAATTGCGACTGTAAGCACCGTTGGCACAACTAGGGGGTAGCCTCGGGTCGTGACACCTTGCCTCAATACTAGCAATGATCCACCAAGAGTTTGACAGATCAAGTTTCTCCATCAAGTTTTCTAAGGACTGGATGCCAAACTTGATTAACCTCTAAAAAGCTTAAATAGAAGCCAAGCTACCCTACTCACTGCCTTCCGACTCAAGGCATATGCTACCATATATGCCTTGCTTGGATGGTATAAAATGTAGATATCATAATCCTTCAGAAACATCATCTATACGTGTTGTCTAGAATTCATCTCTGTCTGAGTCATACGATGATAAAGTCTGTGATGATTAGAGTAGATCTCACAATACATGCCATATAAACTATACCTCCAAATCTTAAACTAAAAAACTATCACTGCCAACTCAAAATCATGATTAGGGTAGTTAGACTTCCTCGGTGTATATGCAATAACTTGGACATGTTACATCAACACACAACCCAGACCAACACCAAAATCATAACAACATACAGTAAATCCCTTGCCCTCAATAGGAAGAGACAATATCGAAACTAAAGTGAGAAAACCCTTGAACATCTAAAATCTAAACTCACACTTCTTGGACCACTAGAGAGAAACATCCTTCTAGGTTAATCTGGTTATTGGCGCTGCAATAGTAGAAAAATCCTCAATGAACTGGATGTAGTAACCAGCCCAACCAATAATACTACAAGCCTCAAACGGAGATGTAGGCCTGGTCCAATCACGAATAGAACAAATCTTCACTGGAACCACCATAATCCTATTTTACATACCACATATTATGGGAATATAACAGACTTGAGATAGAACTCGCACTTTGAGAATTTAAAAAAAAACCCTATGATATCTTAAGTCCGGAGCATAATCCTTAAATGTTGTATATGGTCCTCACTATTACTTGAAAACACAATAATGTCATCAATGTACACAATCATAAAGAACTCCAAATAAGGTCTGAACACATAGTTCATCAAATACTTAAGTGCGGATTGGCATTGGTAAACCCAAAAGACTTCACTAGAAACTTATAATGGCCATATCTAGTCCTAAAGGCTATCTTTGGGATGTCCTTAGCTTGAATCCTCAACTGATGATAACTGGATCTCTAGTCAATATTAAAGAACATCACTAATCTCTAAAGCTAGTCAAATAAGTCATCAATATGAGGCATAGGATACCTATTCTTCACTATCACCTTATTCATGTATATGAAATCAATATACATGAAAGGAACCATCTTTTTTTCACAAACAAGATAAGAGAACCCCAAGGAACCACACTTGGCCTAATGAAACCCTTCCCCAAAAGATCTTGGAGTTGGAAATTTAGATTCTTAAGCTTAGTTGAATCCATACGATAAGGTTCTATAGATATAGGTCTGATACCCGACTTAAGATCACAAATAAACTCAATATCATGCTTAAGAGGAAACCAAGTAGATCAGTATGAAAAACATAAGGAAAATCATAAACTATGGGAACAAATTCAAGCAAAGGACTCTGTACAAACATCATGACTATAAGAAAGATAAGACTTGAAACCCCTCAATATAAGTATTCTAGCCTAAACAAAAGAAATAATCTTGAATGGCTTGTGGCTAATAGACTCTTCCATATAATTGAGGGGTTACTCGGCATGGTTTAGGTAATGGTCTTGAAAAAACAATCCAATACTGCATGGTAGAGGGATAACTAGTATATGCCTAGAGTCACGTCAAAGTCTAACTTATCTAATACAATAAGATTAGACTATGTATCAAGCATTCAAACATAACACATGAATTATAAACGCAATGCACTACTAGGAAATCATACACTAGAGTAGATATATATATTGGAATAGATGAATAATCCAAAGACAACTCTAATTATGGTTCATAATAAGCAGACACATATGAATAAGTAGATCCCAAATCATATAAAGTAAAATATGGATAATGGGACACTGAGATCATATCTGTAATAACCTCATCCAAAGAATTTATCTCTAGCCTTCCATGCATAATATATAAATGACCTCGCTTACAACCTGGCTAGGCACCTAACCGTTCACTAGTACTACCTTTCTGAGGACCTCCATATGAAAGTTGGATACCACCCCAATAACCTTGCATGCTACCTTTAGTCAGAGGCGGTAGTGCCCTAATCGATGGAACACTCTGCATTGTAGGTACGACTACCTTATATTGGGGATATTTTTTAGAGAAATAGTTGAATTCCCCACACTCATAACATGCTCTAGGTGTTGTAGTTTATCCAGAAGATCCAATTGACATAGAATAGCCACCACGACTAGAAATTCTAAAATATGCATCTCTCCAAGGTTGACCACTACTCTGGCTAGTATGATCACTATAACTGGAATAAACCCCATTAGTAAGATGAAGTGCAGCATGAACACGCCTACTAGACTAACCCTAATGCATATAATACTAGTGTGAAAAGTACCTACCCTAAAAAAACTCTACCACTTAACTGAGAGCCACTTTGGCTTTCACTAAAACATTTTTAATAGCACAGTCTCTTTTCTTGCCCCTCATGCCTCAAGATGAATCTCCTCCATGATCTGAGCATGATAAAAAACCTTAATAAATGATCTTCCAATGGGAATAAAACTCTATGTAGACATGAAAAGAGAAAGTCGATGTCCCTAACTAAAACTCCAAATTTTCTCATACTCGATCAATAATAAAGATATAGCATATCTGTCCAACTTAAGAAACCACGCCTCATACTCTATGTTAATTATAAATCCATGCTTCGATATCAAGAACCAAACTCTCAGATGCTATCTATGAATATGAGGCATATACTTTTCTATGAATTTCTTAAAGAATAGAGACCATATCAATGGGGGAGATCCAACTATCATGGAATCAAGATAAGCTCCCCACCAATGTCAACCTATCAGATCCAAATAAAAAGAAATTGGTTTAATCTATGAGTCTCCACTATCCAAATTGTGAAGCTTATCCCCACAAGTAGTAAAGAACTCAAATGCTTCCCCTCCGAATGCCCTAGAAAAACTAGGCAGAGTCAATCTCAAGAATCCACCTAATATTTTATTCTCCTCCACAAAAATAGTAATTTTGGAAACTTCTGACTTAGAAACTTCTGATGTTAGAGGGATCTCAACTTCAGGGATATAGCTATAGGTTGTGCCCCTATCTCGATATCATTACGATCCAAAGACTAAGAATATCTAATGGCTCACTACTAACCAAACCCAGCAGTTAGACCAAATGATCTCTTAGAAATGACAAAGAAATAAATTTTAGTAGATCTTGGCTTGCCCCCTAGCCCACCACTAGCTGGGCGGAAAAATCTTTAGTGCAGGAGTAAGAATAGGGTATGGTGAAGGCTTCCTATCTGAATTTCTAGCTAAGGATGTAGCTTTAATCTACCCCCAACCTCGAGGTTGTCTATGTCTTTTGGTAGGATCCCTAGTTGAAAACTTTGGGTTCTCATCTCATGTAATAGTAGCTAGCATACAAGCTATCCGTGAGAGAGTGAAACCAAATGAATATTAGAAACCAACACAAAATCTTAGCATAAAATGAGTGAAGGAAGAAAAGATCTCCAAAGAATATTCTTTAGCCTCTCGATGACAAGAAATGAACATCATTACTCTAATTTGTGGGACTATACAAGGCACTTGCTATTGTACCAAAAATACCAATGACCCTAGGCTCTGATACCAATTTGTCACAACCTAATTTCATGTGTCATGATGGCCCCAACTTTATGCCACCAATAAGTAAGCCAATCATCTTAGGGACGATTCAGTAGGAGGAGCAAACCCATATAGCCCATGGGTGACTTTAGGATGGATCATGCTACACAATCTAGGTTAATAGTTTTAAACTCTCATGTTCATGACCCTTAACCTATCCTAATATATTATATATGTATATAATAATGTATGAATATGGTTTTAACTTATTTGAGACATAGTGTTATGTTATAACTTTCCCTCAATTACGTGTCAGTTCATATCCCATTGACCATCATAGGACAGCGTATAATTTTATGATTATGGTCTAATACACTTCTGTTGCTCTTATGTAGCATTAGGATAATTAGTATATTTGTTGAGTTATTGTAAGGTGGTAAGACTCCATCCTTTAGAAGGACTTATCATTTTATTATTTTTCTCTCCATTTACTTAGTACTTTTGGATTGGTTTTTGTCATAGTCAGGGGAATGTCCCGACTTAGTTTTTATTCTAGTTTAGAGGCTTTAATGGACAAATATAAGTTTCTTGGTTATTTATTGACTCTTAGTTTCCATAGAGTTATCTATTTAGCTTTTATTATTATTTAATTGGCTTCTGTATTTTCTATTATAATATTTTTACATATGAGGTTAGGTGATAGTGGTGGTCTCCGATCTATGGTGGTCTTGATATACCCATCATAGATAGGCCCTAGTTTGGGTAGTCACAATCATTGTAATAAAGCATGATTTAGGGTCTATGGGTGTCCACAAAGTCATGTTAAGTAAAGTCCTTTTTATGGGTGTGTAGTGCACCACATTTATAAGGAGGAGGCTATGAGGCATTTAGGAATATTTCCCTTTCTTGTGTTCTATTTTGGGCTATAGAGTCTAGTGTTTTTAAACTTGTTTTACTCCTAGCTTCCTCACATTTTAGATCATGCCTCCCTTAAGATCTCACATTTGTGGAAACTTCATTGGGAACTATGTCCTACTTTAGGATAATGTGGAGAATACTCACCCTGTGTATGTTATGCAATACCGATCTAAGGTGAATTGCACTCCTCCACATGGAGTTCCACCTATCCCCACTAGTCCTTTGTGGGATTCACAAGGTGCTGATGCTTATGATCACTGCCTCACGGGGACATCTCTAATGCAGAGTTTCATTGGTCTATTTATTTTTATACTCAGTTGGTGACATCTTAGTCTCATCAGTTGGATCAGGTTAGTTCTATTGCTCCTTCGTCTGAGGTCACTCAGGTTGGCTAGTTCATGATGCTGAATCACCTAAAATTTAGAGGTTCTAGGTTGAGGAGGATCCTTAAAAGTTTGTAGATGATATAGGGAAAATATTTATAGTGATGTATTCTACTGATTTTGAAGGTCTAGAGTTTTTTCTATATCAGCTAAAAAATATAGCTTATCAGTGGTATAAGGAGTGGAAGCAATTAAGGGGTGATGATGCAGAGATAAAGTTATTGGATGAGTTTTTAGGTGCCTTTCTAGATCATTTATTTCCTCATGATCTGAGGGTAGATAAGGCTGAGATGTTTATTAATCTGAAGCAGGGTAAGATGAGTTTGAAAGAGTGAGCCATGAAATTTCAACAGCTGCATCAATACACTCCTGTGTTGCTGTCCAGCCAGAGATCTAAAATGAGGATATTATCTTCTGGTTTGTCACACGACTTGATATCGGAGTGTAAGTCTACAAAATTGAACAATGATATAGACATCTCTAGGATTTTGATTTATATGCAGCAGGTTGAGGATGAGAAAAGAAATAGGCAAAGATTGGAGAGAGGCAAAATATGAAGTTTAGGTATTTAGAGAAGGGTGGGGGTTAACAGAATTATGGGTGAGATGTTAGACAGTGAACCAAGAAGATAAATTGGGGGAATTTTTATTCGTCTACCAATTATCCATATTCGAAGCCTTCTACCAATCATCATGTTTAGGCTAGTAGTGGTCCTAGGATGTAGGGTGACCAGTGTTTAGAGAGCGAAACTTAGTGAGCTTTACCTTATCCTCCTTGCCATTTTTGTGGGAAGCTTCACCATGGATATTCTGAAGAAGAGAGAAATTGGTTTTATAATTATGGTGATCTAGGTCACATGCTATGAGATTATCCTCCAGCAAAGGTTGCCACTTGGGCTAATAAAGTTTCAGTTGTCACATCTTTATATCCTGTGCCAAAGGGCGCTAATTTTTGTACCGTCCCTGGCCAATATCATCTTTCTACACTTTCTACTCACCATGAATCTGAGGCATCTCTAAATATTATAATTGGTATATTACAACTCTTTTTTTGTGATTTTTATTATTTTCTTGACCCGTGTTCTAACCTTTATTATCTGACTCCTTATGTGGTTGGGTATTTTGGTTTTGGCCACAAAAGTATTTCCAACCCCTTTTATGTGTCTACTCCAGTAGGTGATTCTATAGTTGCTAAAAAAACCTAAAGAAGTTGTGTGGTTTCCATCTTTCGTAAGGATACATTGGAGGATTTAATAGAGATAGATATGGTGGATTTTGATGTAATCTTAAGGATGGATTGGCTTCACTCGTGCTATGCTTCTCTAGATTGTTGGACCCAAAAGGTCAATTTTCACTTTCATAATGAATTGGCATTAGAATGGGAGGGGATTTTCTTAGTTCCTAATAGGAGGTTCATCTCTTATCTTAAGGCTCAAAAATTGATTTCAAAAGGGTGTCTATTTCATCTAGTTTGAGTTAAGGATTCCGACTTTGAAAGTCCTTCTTTAAAATTTTCCCTTGTAATACCTCGTACTTCTACCTAGCTTAAAATCATCCCAAGAATGTTAGAAACTTACTTTGAAATATGCATCTATTTTTTTTATACGTGGATTTATAAGATTTTTACTTTTATCATGTGGGAAATTGAATTAGCTTTTCAACGATACAAATATTATCCAAATATGATATCTAAGTAAAAAGTTATGGACTTTTTATTAGAGCTGTCAGAATCGCCCAGGTGCGACGGCCAGGTTGATAGACCATCGATCTAGCGACGAGTCGTAACCTAGACCATCGCAGACAAGGTAGTTAGTCAACCTTCTGGATAATGTGTGACGGACAAGTTGACGGACCATCAAAGTTGCGATGGACTATCACCCAAGCCATCGCTACTTAAGCAGTGAGTCCTTTTCTTCGTCCATGTACGACGGTCGAAACGATGGACCGTCGAGCCAGCGATGAACCATCGTACGAGCCATTCCAGATCCTATTCAGTTATTTTAAGTCGTTGTTATATAATATTTAGGCCTTTTTAACCACTAATTGTATCAGACCAAGGCTCATAAGTTCATTATTCATTCATAACATCAAATTAGGGTTTTCTCTCAAAGATCTATCCTTAAGAACAAAAAAACCCTAGGTGTTTAATTCTTAGTCCAGAATTCAAGTTTTCCTCCATCAATCATCAAGAAATCATAACCCAGGTATATCATGTGCTGATTCATGGGTCCCTTTCACCAATGAAGCTCAAGAATCTCTTTTAAAATCAAAGATTTGGGTATTTGTGAATTTTCATAATTTAAATTTAATTGAAATTTATGTTCATGATGTTTTGTGGTTTTGATTAATGTTTTAAATTGCATACTCCAATGATTGACCCTAGTATATGATGATTTACATAATAACCATGATAAACCCCCTTCAAATTACAAGTTGATTGATGTATCTGTGATTATTAGATGTGTTGATGATTTTATAACCAAAGCATGCTCCCCATGTGTTTGATTAAATCCCTATGTGAAAGAAAAGTGTCATACTAGTATGATAATATGGAATCCCCATTCATGTACAAGTTTATGCGTGTGAAATATTTGATGAAATATCTTACTCAATGAATTATGGACTGTTCATGTTAGTCATGTATTCAAGAAAGTCATTCTTTGTCAGTTTCTTTCCATGGAGTCTTGGGGGTACTTGTACCTAAGAAATATAGTTGTGTACCAAGAGTTGGTGTCATGTTTTCAAGATATCCTCAGTCAAGCCATGATCAATAGAACTCAGTCAGTCATGTGACTCAAGAAAACACATAAATCTTAGTAATCTCAGTGATATCAGTACTCAGTAATCTTGGTAACCTCAGAATTCCTAGTAAATCTCAGTAACTTCAGTACTCTCAGCCAGTACTCAGATCTCAGTAGCATTTCATCAGTCAACAAAAATTAGTGAACTCAATTTAGCTGCTCTAAACAATACCATTAGTATCAGTTCAGTTTGGTTAATCAATTCAGTGTCTATTCAGTTTGGTGTAGGATTCAGCACCTAGTGAACCTAAGGATGGGGAATCACCTGTTATTCAATGGAGGGTGTGATCCTTAGAAGCAATCCTTGTGTTCCAGAACTACGTAGCCAATGTAGGTTGAGATGCACCCTATGCATTTAGGGATTTATACATGTTAATTGGGTTACCTACTAGGAGGGATTGACGAAAGAGCTCCTTGTCAGAGAGGGGTATACTCACAGCTAATCTTTACTCATGGCATGGTATTAATACCTTTCAAGCTGGGGTTATACGTTAGACCCTACCAGTTCATCTTTGGGGCATGTCTATTAGATGATTACCTCCTACAGTTATAATTTCAGTCTCAGTCTCAGTCCCAGTCTCAGTAAAAGAACTCAAATAGTTCTTCAGATTCAGGACTGTCAGATACAATCAACTCTGTAAAGTACGGAACTCAGCTAGATCTATCAGAATCTAGACTGTCAGATATAGTCACTCAGTATTAGTTATTTCAGTTATACAGTTATCATTATCTCATGTTATGAAAACTCAGACTTAGTAGTCATACTCAGACTTAGTAGTCATGTTCTCACAAACTCAGTTATCATTATTATTTATTCATGCATGCATTCTTACATTCATGTTGTCCAGTCAGTTAGTATAGTTCATGCATATAAACCCTTTGCATTCAACCTACCTCCCATACATACCAGTGCATTCAAATTACTAACCCATTAGCGTAATGGTGTTTTATACCATAGGTTTAGAAGCACGAGCACCAGAGCGTCAGTAGCATTCCAGTCTCAGCATTCAGAGTTAGCACTGAGTCCTTATATTTTGAGAACATAGTCATTACATCTTTATATTGTTTATTAATTTATTAGTTGGAGTTAGTTGGGAACATGTCCAATCAACTCCTTATTCAGAAAGTTCAGTCAGTTAGAGGCTTTTCAGACTATCATGTTAGGATAATTTATTTCAGGTTTTGTTTTGGTATTGTGATACCATATCATTCAGAGATTATTTTATCAATTTCAAACCTTATGGCCTTATAGCCTTTATTTCCATATTTATATGGTATATTATGTAGTTTTTAGGTACAGATATCGATCATGGGTTATCTTGTGGTCCTTCGGGGCCATGAGCACTGTGTAGCATTTCGGGTACCAGATTTGGGGCGTTACAGTCCTTTTGGTTAGTGAGTTTCCTGAATTATTCCTCGATGATGTTCTTAGAATTTCTCTCGATAGGGAAATTAATTTTTTGATTGATCTTCTATCTGATGCTAGTTCTACTTCTGTTCCTCCTTATAAAATTGCTATGATTAAATTAAAAGAGCTAAAGGAGCAATTAAAAGTTCTTGATAAAGGTTCATTCATCATAGTATTTCTCCGTGGGGTGATCCTGTACTTTCAGTATGAATGAAAGATGGTTTGTTTCGTATATATATAGACTATCATCAATTGAATAAGATAACAATGAAGAATAAGTACCCTTTTCCTATAATTGAAGACTTTTTTAATATGATTCTGGGTGTTAGTTGTTTCTCTAGGATTAATCTTTATTCGAGCAACCATCGGTTTAAAATTAGGGAGGTTGATATTCCCAAGACTACTTTTTGATCCATGTATGGTCACTATGAGTTTTCGGTGATGTCATTCGGGTTGACTAATGCTCCGGCTGCATTCATGGATCGTATGAATCGCTTTTTTAGGAAGTTTCTGGATACATTTGTTATAGTCTTTATTAATGACATCTAGGTGTATTCCAAGGGTAAGGAGGAATATATCAGCCACTTCTGCATTGTGTTTTAAGACCATTATGGATCAAAAGTTGTTTGCTAAATTTTCAAAGTGTGAGTTTTGGTTGAATGCGTTGACTTTTCTTGGGCATGTTTTTTTCTAGTAAAGGGATCATGGTTGATTTATCCACCCCCAAACTACACCTCAAAATTGAGGATAAAGTAGTCATAGTTGGTATATTAACCTAACTAAGGTTAGGGTCTTATCCACAAAGACTACAGGTATTGTATCTCTCTTTTGTTGGAATCAATGAGAAAGTACGGAAAGAAATAGGAGGTGGAGGGGTTTGGTAGTCATGAGTACTGTAAGTAATTGATTGTTGTGTTTTGTTGAAATTAATGGGAGACGAACACTAAAATTGGGTTCTCTCTGGCATCTCGATTCCATAGGCTTATTGTGCTCAACTAAACCAACCCAGTACCTTGTATGCAAAAGTTGATAAGTTATGCACCATCAATTGTCTTGTGGACTCATTGATGCATTTCACCCTTTACCTTTTAAGTCTGAGAATGTCTTTCTACTAACCCTTATCCTAGATCCTAGTTAACTATCACTTTGTGGGTCTTAAGTTATTAGATGAAACTGATTGTCTTAAGAAGATAATACTAGTAAGCTTGATTCAGCAATTAACTCCAAATTACTATTGTCATTATCATTTCCTAGTCCCTACTCTCCTTTTGGAGTAAATAGGTATATCTAGGAAGGATCCTAACATTTACAACTACTAAGACAAAAATTAAACTAAAGATAATACAAGACATGCATAGGTAATAGTTCAAAACAACATCACACTTCACTTATTCATCAGATTATCTTAGATTCTGGTATGCCAGTTAGATGATACCTCCCACAATCTCAGTACGGTATTCAATATAGTCTTAGTCCAGGTTTTCCTAATCAAATCATACAGATTCTCATTTATTCAGTTATCAAATATCAGTCTTTAAATTTAATATTATTTTAGATATATGTTTATGCTTGGTCATGCTTTCACAGATATTACAGTTTTTATTCATTCATGTTCAGATATCTTATATTATTAGTTAGTACTTATTTCATATCCATAGTACCCCATGTATATTAGCCTGTCCTTTTCTCATATACCAGTACATTCAAAGTACTGACCGCATACTCTTATTTATGCTATGATATCTTATATGAGAGGTTTGGATGCATAGTTTCCTGACCTAAGTCAGACACTTCAGCATAATCTTACAGTCGTAGTGGTGAGTCCTCTTCCATCGATGACATGTTATGATTATTCAATTATTTTAGTAATTTATTCTATTCAATCAGTCAGTTGGAGTTAGTTAGGGGTCAGTCCCATTAACTCCTCGGTCAGTTTTTTAGGCTTTTAGACATTCAGAAAATCACTTAGCCAGTCAGTGTATCGTTTTGGTTTTACTAGATGTTTTGGTTAAGAAATTGATTTTGAGTATTTTATCAATTGTTTGGACATACTTTGGTTCGTTTGCAATATTAAAATTTTAGTACTATGTTAGTTTATTTTCTGATCATGTATATTAAGTGCTATATATTAAGTGCTCTATATATTAAGTGCTCACAGTAAGTACCAGCTCATGGGTTAGCTTGTCGTCACTTGTGACCATAAGCATCGTTGGCGCAACTAGGGGGGTAGACTCGGGTCGTGACACCTCTCCTCAACACTAGTAAGGATCCATGTGGAGTCTAACATTTAAAATTTCACTATCAATTTTTCTAGGGATTGGATGCCTCACTCCATTAGCCTCTAAAAAACTCAAATAGAAGTCAAGCTGCCCCACTCACCACCTTCCGGCTCAAGGCATATGCTACAATTATGCCTTTCTCGGATGGTATAAAATGTTGATATCATAATTCTTCAGCAACTTCATCCATTGTGTTGCCTGGAATTAAGCTCTATCTGAGTCATGCAATAATAAAGTCTATAATGATTAGTGTAGATCTCATAATACAATCCATATAAACTATGCCTCCAAATCTTAAACAAAAAAACTATCACTGCCAAATCCAAATCATGATTAGGGTAGTTGCGCTTATGCACCTTGAGCTTCCTCAATGCATATGCAATAACTTGGATATTTTGAATCAACACATAACCTAGACCAATACCAAAATCATCACAACATATAGTAAATCCCTTGCCATCAATAGGAAGAGGCAATATAGAAGCTAAAGTGCGAAAACCCTTGAACAGCTAAAATCTCAACTCACACTCCTTAGACCACTACAAATAAACCTCCTTCTAGGTTAATCTGGTTATTGGCACAACAATAGTAGAAAAATCCTCAATGAACTAGATATAGTAACAAGCCAAACCAATAATGCTACAAGCCTCAAACGGAGATGTAGGCCTGGTCCAATCACGAATAGAACAAATATTCACTGGATCCACCATCATCCTATTTTACATACCCCATATCATAGGAATATAATAGACTCGAGCTAGAACTCACACTTTGAGATTTCGGAAAAAAATCCTATGATATCTTAAGTCTGGAGCATAATCCTTAAATGTTGTATATGGTCCACACTATTACTTGAAAACACAATAATGTTGTCAATGTACACAATCATAAAGGAATCGAAATAAGGTCTGAACATATAGTTCATCAAATCCATAACTGCGGATTGGCATTGATCAACCCAAAAGACTTCACTAGAAACATATAATGGTTGTAGCTAGTCCTAAAGGCTGTCTTCGGGATGTCCTCTCAACTAATGATAATTGGATCTCAAGTCAATATTAAAGAATATCACTACTCCCTAAAGATGGTCAAATAAGTCATCAATACGAGGCATAGGATACCTATTCTTTACTATCACCTTATTCATGTATATGTAATTAATACGCATAAAAGGAACCATATTTTTTTTTCCAAACATGATAAGAGCACCCCAAGAAACCACACTCAGCCTAATGAAACTCTTACCCAAAATATCTTAAAGTTGGGAGTTTAGATTCCTAATCTTGGTAGAAGCCATACCATAAGGTACCATAGAAATATGTTTGATACCCAACTCAAGATCAAAAATAAACTCAATATCATGCTTAGGAGGAAACCAGGTAGATCAGTATGAAAGACATAAAGAAAAGCATAAACTATTGGAATAGAGTCATGCGAAGGACTCTGTACAAACATCATGAATATAAGAAAAATAAGACTTGAAACACCTTAATATATGTCTTCTAGACCAAACAAAAGAAATGATCTCAGACGGCATGCGGCTAATAGAACACTACCACATAATAAGGGGTATAGTCGGCATGGTTAAGGTAATGGTCTTGGCAAAATAATCCAATACAACATGATAGAGGGATAACTAGTTTATGCCTATAGTTACATCAAAGTCCACCTTATTTCTTATAATAAGTTTACACTAAGTATCAAACATTCAAACACAACACATGAATTATAAACTCAATGCACTACTAAGAAATCACACACGAGTGTAGATATATATATTGGAACAGATAAAGAATCCAAAGACAACTCTAATTATGGTGCATAATATGCAGAAACATATGAATAAGTGTATTTCAACTCATATAAAGCAAAAGATAGATGACGGCACACCGAGATCATACCTGTGATAACCGCATCCAAAGAATTTGTCATTAAACACCTGGCTAGGTGCTTAACCAATCACTAGTACTACCTGCCTTAGAACCTCCATAAGAAAGCTGGATACCACCCCGACGACCTTGCATGCTTCCTCTAGTGGGGACGGCACTACCATAATCAATGGAACACTCTAAGTTATAGGTACAACTACCCTATACAGAGGATATTTTTTAGAGAAATTGTTGAAGAACCCACTCTCACAACATGCTCCAAGTACTGTACTTTATCCATAAGATAAAATTGACCTAGAATAGCTACCACAACTAGATATCCTAAAATATGAATCTCTCATAGGTCGACCACTACTCTAGCTAGGATGATTACTATAATTAGGATAACCCCCATTAGTAATATGAAGTGTAGCATGGACATGCCTACTAGACTAAACCTAATGCTAATAAGACTGTTGTGAAGAGTACGTACCCTAAAAACCTCTGCCACTTAGCTGAGAGCCTCTTTGTCTTTCACTAAAACTTTTTTGATAGCACAGTCTCCTATGGTTGCCCCTTAGTCCTCGATATGTATCTCCCCCATGATCTAAGCATGATCAAAAACCTTAATAAATGATTTGTCAGTAGGATAAAAACTTTGTGTGAACAAGCAAAAAGAAAGTCTATGGCCCCAAACAAAACACCAAATTCTCTCATACTCAATTAATAAAATAGAAATAGAAGAATTTGATATGTTATGTACCATCAATTTTCTTGTAGACTCATTGATGCATTTCACCCTTTACCTTTAGATTCTCAGAATGACGCTCTATAAACCCTTGTCCTAGATCCCAGTTCACTGTCACCTTGTGGGTCTCAAGTTATTTTATGAAACTAATTGTCTTAAGAAGATAATACTAGTAAGCTTGTTTCGGATATTAACTCTAAATTACTATTATCATTGTCTTTTCCTAGTCCATACTCCCCTTTTGGAGTGAATAGCAATATCTAGGCAGGATCCTAACATTTACAACTGTTAAGGCAACAATTAAACTGAAGATAATACAACGCATGCAAGGGTACCGATTCCGAACAGCTGCACACTTCACCTACTTCATCAATCTGGCAGGGTTTCCACAACTCTAGCTAAGGGTTTTAGCCACTCATGCCTCTGAAATAACCCATGGATTTCATAATTAAAAGCATTAAAGTAGTATTACAATAATCAATAATCAAAACCCAAAGTGAGAAACTAAATTATCAATAAAAATCTCAAATACAAGAATTCCAAAGATCATAATATTTATAGTTTGTAAAATAATATCAAAGTGTGTACCCTTAACAAAAAACCACCTAAAGGGTATTTATTGTACATGAGGAAATCCTAAAAATCAAAGCCCAAATGAAAAAGGAAAAACAGAGCTAGTGGTCACTTACTTGGGCCACTTACAGTCCGTAAGTACTACTTATGGTCCGCAAGTGGACCCATGTAAGTGCCAAACAATTTTCCTGGAGCTTTGCTCTCTTTTTGTTTGGAATTATGGCCCTTACTTTGCTTCTTACGGTCTACAAGTAGTTCTTATGGTCTAAAAGTTGACCAAGATAAGTGCTAGTCTTCAAACTCCTGCAACCAAGCCTCTGGACTTCAAGTTCTGGTACATAGTTTGGTCATATACGCTCAGGAAGTGCCATGTATGCTCAAAAATGCTCAAGTAGCCAAAAACCTCATTTTTCATCTTTTTCTTGAACGTAACATCTAAAAACTAATTCATGTCAAAACATACCCAAATTAATCATATCTAACAAAAGTACCTAAGGATTATGCATATTTTCATAGTTTTAACAATCAAAAGTGATATAAATTCATAGCACATTAACACCCTCAATTTAAAATAATGCATGTCCTCAAGCAAAAATAAAATAAAAAACATGACGCTTAACTAGGAGAATCTTAGATACCCAAGGCAGTCAATCATCATCTTAAGTTCAAACTCATTATCCCCTCTTATACCACAAGTGAAAACAACTTGTGTGTATACATGGCGCACAAGAGTATGAAACAAAGGAATCAAGTTAAGGCAATTACATTAGCAACAGACAACTATGCAGATATACATGTCACACTTACCCAAACAAGTATGCAAAATAGAAATTTAGCCCATGTGCCCTTAAATCAAAGAAGTCCCCCTTATTCATACGTGAAATCAAAAATGTCAATCCGGGGATGGTCGAGACACATTCACGCTCAAAAAAGAATTTGTAACCAATGCATGTCAAATACCATAGGTTTATCCTTATTTTCTATACCTAAGCTTTCAGACAGTCAAGTTAGGATCACTGTAGGACTTTTCTTGGTTAGTAATGTAGGCTTGAGGGGATGGTATAGTACATATGGATACCAAGTGACTAAGCCTCCTTTGAATTACACTAACTTTGGGGTTTCACTTATTAACTATTTTTTACTTTATTTCCGCCCTTATTACTACCTTTTTATTTTAAAGCACATTCAGGTTCGGTGTAGTTTTCTTATTCTTTGTTTTTTCAACATTTTAATATTTTTCTTTTTCTTTTCTTTCTTATCTTTTTCTTCCATATATAGTCTTATGTTCTTTTTGTTTTATTTAACCCTTCTCCATACCCACTATACATTACGCACCCTTATGATAGCCACCCTCAACTTAGGCAATTTGCCTACGTTGAGGTGCATAATGTCCAAGGAGGACAAGGGATAAAATAGATTCATTGCAAAATAAATAGGAAGGTGAAAGTTGAAAATAAAGAAATCGGCTATTAGGCTCAAAATAGGTATCAAGGGATACTACTTCACACTAAAAAGGTTATTTAGGCTAAAAGTGGACTAAAATCAAAAAAGGCCTATGCTCCTTTCTTAACCAACTATCCAACAACTTAGGCAAGACCAACCAGGGAATTTTTGTATTTAACATATAAAGGGAATGAGGTAGTATCTCTCACACACATGGCACAAGATTATATCACAAAGATGCAACACCTGTCCGATTTATGGAATTGCTGACTGTGGTTCTAGTGTTGTTAATTCTAATGCTATAACAAGATCTACAAAAGACAAACATATATACATCACGCACAATTCTAAAACTATTTTTGGAGGGGTTTCATTTTTTTCAAAATCAAAATCAAAACATGCCAACTGCCCTAGATACTTAAAAATCACCTAGTTACACAAAAAAAAACACATCATAGCATGAAATAGAACACATCACAACACAAATTTAAATCTAGACATGTTGGTTCTACAACTATACCGCGGCCAACAGGAAAAGAAGCACGGCAATAAAAACTATGACTACCCTTGATACTTAAAACTTACCTTGGTACACAACAAAAAATATCATAACATGAAATAAAATACATCAAGACACAAATTTAAACCTAGACATGCTAGTTCTACAACAATACCGCGGCTGGCAAAAAAAAACACGACAACAAAAAACATGGTGGCTATGGTTTTACCCCACCCCCAACTAACAGATTGAGCACTATCCCGAATGTATAGAAAAATAAAGTAAAACCAAGAAATATGAGTGCATACCTTGGATGCACTAAGAGTTTGTAAAATTATCAAAAAGAAGTAACCTTAGGTTGCCTCCCAAGAAGCTGGTGATTTACCACCAAGGCATGACTCAGTTGCCTTTGCTACTCATACTTCACCAAGGTCTATACCCATATATATTTTTACTTCTTTGAGGTTTCCCACATAATGCTTTAGTTTTTGCCCATACACCTTGAATGGGACTTCACCTTCAAGTTACAACTCTACTCCATCATGTGAGAAACACGAATCACAATGAATGGCATATACCATCTTGACCTCAATTTTGTAGAGAACTAATAAAGTCTTAAGTTATACAACAATACAAAATAACTTGGTTCAAACATACTATTCTATATTTTTTCATGATACAACTTCATCCTTTCTTTGTATATTGCAGAAATCACATAACCACGGAGTTGAAATTCATCCAACTCATTCATCTTCCTCAATCTTGATGTTGCTACATCCTGCCACTCAATGTTTGGATTTTTGAATACCCGTAATGCTCTATGCTCAAGTTCAACCAAAAAGTGGCATGCCTTGCCATACAAAAGCTGATATAGAAAGGTACCTATAGTCCTCTTATAAGCTATTTTATAGGCCCACAAAGAATAATAGAGCTTCTTTGATCAATTAGTAATTTTTACCTTCACCGTCTTTGCTAATATCGACTTGATCTCTCTGTAGGAGATCTCAACCTACCCATTTGTCTAATGATGATAAGGTGATGCCACCCTATTCTTTACATTATATTTTCCAAGTAAGAATTTGAACAGCCAGTTATAAAAATGTGACCCACCATTACTAATAAATGCTCGGAGAATGCCATCAAGAAAAAAATATTTCTTTTTAGAAAAATAGTGACTTTTCTACCTTCATTGTTTGGAAGCTCAATTGCCTCCACACATTTCAGCACATAGTTAATTGCTACCAGAATATATATCATACCATAAAATGTCAAAAATTGGCCCATGAATTCAATCCCCCATAAAACAAATAGATAACTCCAAGATGGGTGTTATGGGGAGTTTATGGCGTTGTGAGATATTACCTATCTTTGACACTTATCACAAACCTTTGCAAAATCGTGAGCATTCTTATAAATTGTAGGCTATCAAAAACTAATTATAGAGTTTTATGAGTTATGTGGGTTCCACTATGATGACCCCCAACTGTTGATACATGGTAAGCTTCAAGAATACTCAACATTGCCACTTCAGGGATATACCTTCACACCACACCAATTGCATAAACCCTAAAAATATATGGTTCATCCCCAAAAGAACTTCCTAACATAATACATGAGTCTCTTATTGTTGGAAAGATCGGTGTTTTGGGATCACATCACTTGCCAAATAATTGGCCAATCAGCAAAATGGGGGATTAGGTCTTCAAATTATGGCAACACCTTCTCATTTGGAAAAGTATTATCTATTTCAATCCTATACACTGATTTTTGCATTATTCCAATCTAGATAAATGGTAAGCAACTTGATTTTTGGTGCCCTTTACATCAAAATCAAATTCTTGGAGCAATAGAACCAAATGGATCAGCCTCAGTTTTTCATCTTTCTTCACCATTAAATATATTTAAGTGGCATGATCATTGTGAACTATTACCTTAGTCCTAATCAGATAGGACCAGAATTTTTCAAAGGCGAAAACTACCGCAAGAAGTTCTTGCTCTATAACAGTATAATTTTATTGTGTGGGGTTTAGTACCTTACTTACATAATAGCTTGGATGTAGGATCTTCTCTTTTCTCTAGTCCAAGATCACACCCAAAGATACTCTACTCGTATCACACACTACCTTAAATGGAGTAGACAAATAAGGTGATATAATAGTAGGGTTGACACTAGCTGCTCCTTTAGGCACTTAAAAGCCTTAAGACATGATTCATCAAAATCAAACTTCACTTGTTTCTCAATCATCTTGCATAAAGGATTTTCAATCCTTGAGAAATCTTTGATGGATTGCCTGTAAAACCCAGCATGCCCTAGAAAACTTTGAATGCCCTTTACTAAAATCGATGGTGGCAGCTTCTCAATAACTTTAATCTTTGCCTTATCTACCTTTATGCCATGTTTATAAATCTTATGTCCAAGAATGATACCTTCTTTAACAATAAAATAGAATTTCTCCTAATTTAGCACCAAGTTACACTCTTCATATATCAGCAGTAGGGACAAATAGGCCAAATAATCTTTAAAGGAGTCCCTAATAATTGAGAAATCATCCACGAAGACCTCGATCGTATCCTCCACCATGTAAGAAAAAATGTAAATCATGCATAGCTGGAAGGTGGCAGGAGCACTGAATAACCCAAATGGCATCCGTTTGAAAGAAAAGGTCCCATAGATGTAGGCAAATATTGTCTTCTTTGTGCTCGAGAGCAATAGTAATTTGATTATATCCCTAGTACCTACCAAGAAAATAGTACCAACCCTGGCCTGCCAATCTGTCTAGCATTTGATCAATAAAAGGCATGGGAAAGAGGTCATTTTGGGTCCAAGAGTTCCATTTTCTATAATTCTTACATACTCTCCAACTGGTAATTCATCTCATAGGTACAAGTTCATTTCTTTTATTGGGAACTACTATGATTCCACCCTTCTATGGCATGCATTAAACTGGGTTAACCTACTTGATATCCACAATTGGATAAACAACTCCATCATTTAACTATTTAATAATTTCTTTCTTCACTACCTCCTACATAGAAGGATCTGATCATCTTTGGTTTTCAATGTTGGGGGTACATTCCGGCTTAAGATATATTTTATGAGTGCAAATACTAGGTGGAATACCCACTATGTCTGTTATGTTCCATCCTATATCTCTCTTGAATCTCTGCAATACCGATGTGAATGCTTAAATTCATGGCTCCATTAAATCTATAGTAATAATCACAAATAATGTATTGTTGACCCTCAAAAATGTATATTACAAGTGAAGGAGGAGGGCCTTCAATTCCAAAATTAGTAGCTCCTCGATGGATGATGTTGCAACAGACGCGTTTCTGTTTTTCTAATCAAGGGCAAGCTTCTTTAGATCATATTTGTGAGAACCCCTACCATATAATGACTGCATATTTCATCATATTTTTTAATGTTGTAACTATCAAAATTTATGATTCTGCTACTAACATTTTAACTCTAAGCCTCTCTCCAATAGGCACCACTTCTCCAGCCACATCATCATCAATAGTATTTATTACTATCACCACTCTTATATCATCTGGTTGTTGAACTATTACACACACATTAAACATTACCAACTCATCATTCATTTTGAGGGTTATTTCTTCTAAGTTAATATCAATCACTACACTGGCCATAGAGAGAAAGGGTCTACCTAAAATAATAGTGGCTTGCTCATTAGTCAAGAATCATAAAATTTGGTGGGAATAGAAAGGATATCACTCTTACCTCTATATCATATAAAACACCCACTATCTTCTTTATTGATGAATCAGCCATCAGCAGCTTTGTCGATATAGGCTTGAGTTCACCCAAACCAACACCTTGTATATCACTAGTGACATTAGATTTATGCACACAAAGTCTATTTTATGTCAAATATCTTATTAAACCACAGAATAGTTACTTCTCTTGAGTCTTGATTCTTTTTTTATAATGGTAAGGTAAGGACTGGACTACAAAGGTAAATGGCATCTTTCATCCTAATGGTGCCCTCGTCCTTACTTCTATCACTATCATAATCATCATTAATAAATGCCGGTTCTTAAACTCTGCCACTGGAGTTTTATTAACCCCGGTGTTTTCAACCTTCGGCTTCTCAGTAGTAGGTATCAAAATATCATCAGTAAAGGTACCACTCCTAGTGGTAATAGCTAAGCAATTATTGATGTCTAGAGGCCTTTGAACTTTGTCACTCAAAGGTATAGTAGGCTTTTTCTACTTTAACAAAGTAGACATATGCCCAAACAGTGCCAATAACTACCTTATAAATGTATAAGCTTCAACCTTCTAGGTCAACCTTGAATTGTCAGCCTTAATCTTTTCAAGGTTGTTCTCTTACTTTACCCTTAACAAGCTTGGTCAGCATCACTCTCATTCTAGATTATGTATCTCGGCTGATTGGTGGAATAGACCTATCTCCCTTCTCTCTGTAGTATTTTTTTTTCTCCAGTCACCATTTCGCTCTCTAGTACAGTCCCTATATCTATCACCATAATAGTTTTGACCTTAATTTCCTTTACTTTAGGCTTGAAAACCTACTAATTCACGATTAAGCTACTTGGCTTTCTCCTCTAAATTAGACTTATAAACTTTGGAAGCTGAACCCGATGCTGCTACTGTATTTACCTTTTTGGTATTCATTATTTCAAACTTCTTAGTAAGAAACCCAATCTCTGATCTGAGCAGTGATACTTCTTGTGCTACTGCATTATTAACTAGAATATGATCTACTAGATGCTTTAATGGCATAAGTTCCAACACCTCTTTCAGCATCTCGAGTATGCCATCTTCGGTTTATAATAGAGATCAAGTCTAAAATATTTGAAGTTACCTCGCAGCGTAGTCTCATAAATGCACCTTAGTGATGGTATCTTCCATTGCTTTAGAACTGATTGTCAGGACTCTGTAGAATATTTTCAACAAGTTCATCCCTAGAATATGATGATCAGGCACTATACTCAAATTCTACTAGAATCAAAACCATGCCTAATACATAGTTTCTAAAGGCATCTGTCCAAAGTTATAAATATCATCCCTCAACTATAATATCCTAGATGGTGGAATGAATTGATCCAAGAATTATTTATGTAACTCATTCCAAGAGGTTATTGAGCCTCGAGAAAATTCCCCCAACCATAGTGAAGCTTATCCAGATAATGAGAATGGGAACAGCCTCAACCTCAAAGCCTCCTGGTCTACCCCCAAAATAGTTTAGGAAGTGCAGATCCTTATAAAATTAGCAAGTTGCAAATTTTCATCATTTATTTGTAAGCCAACAAATACACCTATAAAGTTTAGCAACTGGATCATAGCACTAGTTATATCAAATTTCACATTTAGAGGTAGGGCAAGTAGAATAATGGCCCTTGTCTCTGCAGGCTCAACATAGCCTAAATCTTCCTCATCCTCATAGAGTAGTAAATATAGATAAGTTGTCAATATCTAAACTCTGCCCCATCAAACATTATCGCTATTGAGGTCTGCTCTGCGATCTCTATCTTATATCTACCTAGCAAGCCCTACTTGCTAAGCTAGTTGTCGTGCCTCTTCTTCTCTTCTCTAGTTTTCAACATCTACTAAAAACTACTTAGTCTATATATTAGCAACGTTCTATGGGTTATTTACATAAGGAGATACATTATAAGGGTCTTGAATCCCTACTAGAACACCATCACGCATACTTTAGTCATCCTGCATGGGGTGTGTAGTATTCTTACATGCTCTGAATAAATCGAGAGTAAAGGATTGCCTTGAATCCTGGTGTTAGGCTTACACCGGCGTACACCGAACTAATGAAAAAAATGAAAACCCATAAACTATAGCAACTTTAATATAATCAACAACATAGTCCCCCGCAACGGTGCCAAAATTTTGATGCACATCCTAACTTCATTTCTAAATTTAAGGTAAAGTTATCGTAGTCATTATAGTAAACCAACTAAAGTTGAGTTCGTATCCATAGGGACTATAGGTATTGTATCTCTCTTTTGCTAGAATCAACGGGCAAGTACAGAAAGTAAATTAGGGGTTTTTTGTACTCATGAGTAACTGTAAGTAACTGATTATTGTGTTTCGATTAAATTAATGGGAGCTGAACACTAAGAGTGTGTTCCCCTTGGCATCTCGAAACCATAGGATTATTGTTGTCAATTGAACCAACCCCGTACCTTGCACACAAAATCTGATAAGTTATGTACCATCAACTATCTTGTCGACTCTTTAATGGATTTCACCCTTCACCTTTTAAGTCTCAGAGTCTCGCTCTACTAACCTTATCCTAGATCCCAGTTAACTATAACCTTGTGGGTCTCAAGTTATTAGATGAAACTAATTGGGTTAAGAAGATAATACTAGTAAGCTTTTTTTTAATCAACTCCAAATTACTATTGTCATTATTTTTTCCTAGTCCCTGCTCCTCTTTTGGAGTGAATAGCAATATATAGGTGTGATCCTAATATTTGTAGCTACTTAGAAAATGATTAAACTTAATATAATACAATACATGCATGTGTACTAGTTTAGAATATCTTCACACACTTCACCTACTTCATTAATATGCCAAGGTTTCCACAACCCTAGCTAAAGGTTTTAGCCACTCATGTTTGTGAAACAATTCAGGGATTTCATAATTAAAAGCATTAAAGTAGTATCACAATAATTAATGACAAAAACTGAAGGTTAAAAATTGAATATCAACCAAAATCTACAACACAAGAATTCCAAAGATCACAATATGTTATAGTTAGTTAAATAATATCAAAGTTTGTAACCTTAACTAATAAAAAATCGAAAGGGTATTTATAGCACATAAGGTAACCATAAAAATCAATGATCAAATGAAAAAGGAGAAATAGAGTTGGTGGCCACTTATGGTCCGCAAACAGACCTAGGTAAGTGCTAGAAACTTTTCCTGCGTTTTTGCACTCTCTAGATTTGGAATTGTAGCACTTACCTTAGCCACTTACAGTCTATAACTAGTACTTATAGTCCACAAGTAGACTCAAGTAAGTTCTAGATTCTTTAAATTCATACAACCAAGCCTCTAGACTTCAAATTCTGGTACATGCTTTGGTCACATACGCTCAGTAAGTGCCATATACACCCAAAAATGCTTTAAGTAAGTAACCTGAAACCTTATTTTTCATATTTTCCTTGAAATTAGAATCCAACACATCATTTCCTGCTAAACATACCCAAAACACATCATATCTAACAAAATGACCTAAGAATCATGCATATTTTTATAGTTTTAAGCGTCAAAAGTGTTATAAATTCATAGCACATCATGGATCTATAGAAGGTTGTAGTAGTTAAGAAATGGCCTAGACCCACGACTCAACCTGATATTAGGAGATTTTTGTGTTTAGCTTGGTATTATAGGAGGTTTATTGAGTGTTTCTCATCTATTTATACTCTGTTGAAGAAGTTAACTTAGAAAAAGGTAAAGGTTTTATAGTCCAATGCTTATGAGGGTAGCTTTGAGAAGTTGAAGGATAAGTTGACTTATGCATGAGTTTTCACCCTGCCAAAGGGTACAGATAGTTTATTTGCATTTTGTGATGCATCTGTGTGGTACTGGTTGTGCTTCGATGCTGCATGCAAGGTTTTGGATTATGTTTCTAGCAGCTTAAGGTTCATGAGAGGAACTATCCAAATTATGACTTAAATTTGGCGGCTGTGATTTTTGCATTGAATATTTGGCACCATTATTTATATGGGGTGCATATGGATATTTAATATGATCATTAGAGCTTATAATATATATTTGTTCAGAGGGTGTTGAATCTCAGGCAGAGGAGTGGATCAAGCTGCTTAAGAATTATGACATGAGTCTTCACTACGGTCCAAGTAATGCTAATATGGTTGTTGATGTTGTTAGTGAGTTTTCCAAGGGAATTTTATTCTATGTTGATGCAGAGAAAGGAGGATTATTAAAGGATATTCACAGGTTGGCTAAATTAGGAGTGTATTTTTTAGACACTGAGGATGGAAGAGTGATTGTTCAAGAGGTTGTTAAATCATATCTAGGTGATGAGGTAAGGGAGAAGTAGGTTTTTGATCCCATACTTATGCAAATTAAGGATTATGTTAGTTAGCAAGGGGGTTATGGCTTTCAAGATTAGGGGAGATGGTATTATAAAGTTCCAAGGTAGGTTGTGTATTCCTGATGTTTATGGGATTAAGTAAAGGATCTTTAATTAGGCTCATGAGTCTAGATATATACTTCATCCACGCTCAACTAAGATGCATCATGACTTGAAGGAAATCTACTTGTGGAATAATATAAAGAGTGATATGGCAAAGATGTTATTAAGTGCATGGTTTGTTTGCAACTTAAGGTTGAACACTTAAGGCCGGGTGGTATGTCCCAAGAGATGAAGTTACCTATGTGGAAGTGGGAAATGATCAATATAGATTTCATTATGATTCTTCCACGGTCTCAGAATTAGTACGATTGGATTTGGGCCATTGTGGATAGTATGATTAAGTTTGTTGTGATGCCCAATGTTTTAGGATCTAAACCCTTCAAAACATAGGCCACTAAGTTATCTTTCCAACTCCATAAGTCCTTAATCCGATATCCTAGCAAAAAGTTGTGAAATTTTTGCTCAAGCATCAGTCAGTTGTCAGTGGCAACCACTCATGTGATGACCCATAATATAACGCCCCAAAAGTATACCCTGGATGCCACACGATGCTTATGGTCAGAATTGGCCACAAGCTAACCCATGAATTGGTATCAACTATGAGCACTGAACTAAACTAATAAAAATGGCATGTGCAAAAATTAACTAAAAAAAGTCCATAAGCTTTTAAGTTCTGAAAACAATACAACTTAATCCACAAAACTAAAATATATGCAGAAATACTGAAATCTGACTGATAGGACTAACAAACTAACTGACTGTGTAAAGTTTTTGAAAGCCTTTAAACTAACTGAGAAGTTGATAGGACAAGCCCCCAACTAACTCCGACTGACTAACTAAAAGGAAATACTGAAAGAAATATAATAAGTCCTCAAAACATGAGGACTTACCACTGTTGCCACTATTGATAAGATGAACTGTCTAAGCGCGATCAGGGAACTGTTGCCATGAACCTATGCAATTAAACATCATAGCAAAAGAAATAAGTATGCGGTTAGTACTTTGAATGTACTCGTATATGAGTTGAGGTTAGGATAAAACGCATGGGTTCATGTGTATGAGATAGTAAGTAACTGAATGACATGAGGTAACTGAATATCAGTACATAAGAAACTGAAATACTGACAATGTAAGACCAAGCATATAATATATCTGAAATAATCTGTAAAATTTGGTAACTTAATACTGATAAACTGTATGCTATGGTCAAATCAATTGAATTGAATTTTGTACTTAACCTAAAGGTTAATGTAAACCTCTTCTTTTCCCAACAAGAACTTTTCTATTCGAACAGGTGATTTTCTTGGGATGACCTTGCAAGTTTCCAACCAAGAAAGGTCATTATTGGGAAGAAGGTTTTATACAACTTCAGTCAACCATGGAAATCAAATTTTTCACAACCCCAATCAGGTATTCATATCAAGGCTCCTATAACCCTAGTTATAGGAGCTTAGCCACACATCTCAATAGAAGAATAAGAAGAAGAAGAAGAAGAAGAAGAAGCAGAAGTCATTATGTTTATCATAAATAAGTTCAGAAATTACTTACAAAAATCACAAGAATTGTTTTTGAATCTTTAGTAGAAAAGAATAAAAATGGTTCGAGCTTGAATCTCAGAGAATACTATGTTACAATGAGTTTTAAATATGGAAATACAATAAATGATACCTAAATAAACATAAAATGGGTATTTATATGTTCCCAGGTACAGAGGATTTAAAATTCAAATTTAGAAAAGCCGCATCAAAGTTGACGGTCAGGCTGACGGTCAGTAGCGTGGACCATCACTGATGGTCCCAAAATGTCTTGTTTTGTTAAGGGTTGATGGCTATAATGGCATGCCATCACTGGCCTTGCTGGCAGTTGCATAGGCCATTGGCTGTCCGTCGGATCGTTAAAAATCCACCACTTAGACCATCGCAGATACCACTCATTTTATCCCTTCTATTTTACTCTAGCGACTACCCTAGCGGTCCATCGCATGGCTGATGGTCCGCCAGTTTTACCATCAATGGCCTTTTTCTGCTATTTTTCCAATTCTTTCCTTCATCTAAGGCCTCAACTTGAAAATACTAAAATCCATTATTAAATAGAATATTAGTTTCTTAAAAACATACAATTATCCTTTGAAAATGATGTAAAATGTTCCATCAAAAGTCGAAACATCAATACCCTCAACTTAAGAAAATTGCTTGTCCTCAAGAAACTCAGCACCAAATTGCATCCATGAATAATACAATGATAGGCAATTGACTGCTGAACTAGATTTCACACAACTATTTACTTTCCATTTTACTCACAAGAGCTCAACAATCAGGATAGATAACTAGCATTATTTATAATTCAGCATATACACTTAAACATGGATACAAAATCCCATAGAGATCAGGAAAACTAAGTATAACTCAACTTGCCCTCACAGACAATTTAATCCACCACTCATTATATTTTTTGGACAAAAATCAAGACTCTCACACTCATGAAAGAAGTTACAAACATAGAATACACCCCCATAGGCTTGCCCATATCATCTAATGCTCCCTTATAGTTGATTCACGAAGATCAAACAGTTCTTTTTAAGGCTGATAATGAGGCTCCGAGGTTAGGTGAGGATAAATTTAGGAAAAGAGACTCAACATTCAAACTTAACTCCCTTGTCCCTTGAGCTCTACTCACCAATGCTGCTACTTTACCAGCTAACTTATAATTCTATCATTCATTCACATTTCACCATAACACCCTTTTGTTTTGAAGTATCAGGCACCCTCAACCTATGTTGATGTAGTCAGTATAGGTGCATAAAATCTTAGATAGATCAGGGGTAAATATTTCCTTTTATCTCTAAATAACCTCTTAGTTAAACTGCTTATATCTTGACAATAGCCTCCCTCAACTTAGGTATTTTGCCTATGTTAAGGTGCACAATATCCAATGTTGGACCAGGGCCAAAGTCTGGTGTCAACAACCTAATGAGTGTAAATATAGAGTTATTCGGAATTAATAAAAATAAGCTCAAAAAGAGTTCAAAAATGGTAAAATCTTTTTGATGGGTCAATTATTTAGGCTAAGTAGACTGAAGATAAAAAAAGGCCTACTATCCTATCTTATTGAATCAACCCCAAAACAACATCAATAAACCAGGAAAGTTCTAGGTATTACACTATGCAATAACTAACACAAAGACTCACATACAGAGGCAACTGAGTCATACTCATTCTACTACTCTTATGATTTCTATCATATGGTCATACATAATTTATATGTTAATGCCAATTTGTAGAATCACCAAAGGTAGTTCAACATATGCTAACTGACAAGAGGGAATAGCCATACAAATATGTTCATAGTCTTGTGCCATAGTCATACATCATTCATATATATGGAAAGATGCTAGATATTTTTATAAATAGATAATATTAACAACAGATATTTGCATCACAACTATTTAGGAAAATAAAATAAAATCCTAGATGTGTTAGTTCTACTAGATAGCACACGGGAGAAAAAGAATACAGGTAACAAAAACCCCCGTGGTACAAGTATACCCACGCCCACATAAAATAAATGTGTTGTTCTCAATGCATATAAAGAAAGTACAGAAGAGGGGAGAGCTTGTAAACCCTCCTATTTAGATGAGGCATTAGTGAAATGTGGTGAGGCTCTAGTAGCAACACATGCAGAATGTTGACCCCTATGGTGATAGGGGTACTCACAATATCTTTCTCCAGAATTGGAGGTATCGCATGTTGAACTGGGTCTGAACTGGCCCCCCTTATTGGGGCGAAACTTGTAGAAAATCATACATTTTTATCTTCTACCTTCTTCCTCCTTTTTCTCTTTATCTCTCCTCGATCTTTTTATATCATTTCTCATATCATAATCTTTATTCTCTTTTGATGTCATTTCTTCTTGCTTTCTTCTTCTGGTAGCTTTTTTATATGTGCTTTTATCTGAACTCTCATCTATTTTGTTTCCTTGGTCTTTCAATGGCTTCCCCATCAAGTCAACAATACCTTTATCTTTATATCTTATCACCAAAGTGGGGTCAAAGATGGGCTATTGTGGTTGCTTACTCTTCAACTCTGCTATGTCTTCCTATTCTTATTTAAATTCTGCCATGAACTTAGCAATATCGGGAATGGACAACACATCCAACATTTTGTTGATACGCTCTTCCATAAGGTCCATCCTAAGCTGAATATTTTAAAATACGCAAATTTCCTAAGCAACAATTTGATCAACAAACTTCTTGATATGCGATCCCTATATGTCTAGCTATTTCTTAAAATTCTTTTATAGCTTCATAGACTTGGCAAAATTTTCTTGTGTCAACCTGTACTCTGAATAATCTATCCTACCCATTGGTGGCATAGATTTTGATCATGCAGATGTACTAGGTGGTACATAGTCAGGTGGCACATAAGTAGTTAGGAAATGGTATACCTGAGGGAATTTCAGAAGTATAGGGGGCCGGCGCTAATTGTATCTGGTAGTCTAGAGGTTTGGTGACTTGGAACACAAACTTCTAGTCATATTTAAATTTCTCAATATCTTTCCTATGTATAGCTCAAATTATATTATCAACTCCTCGAATCAGAGGCACATTAGTTTGCCTCCATAGCTCCATGATTAGACACGAGAACGGTACTGCATTTTCCACTATGTTTTCTCTCATGAATATTTTATCATCAATGATATGGACAAAATTGATCTTCAGCCCTGTAATTAAACTAGCCACTAGCACAACCCTGTGACTATCCAAATTAGCATCATCTCCTATTGGTATCAACCTTAACTAAAAATGGCCAACTAGAACTTTGCTCAGAAACTAAGAGAGGACTTAGCAATATGATTACGCTAGTTAGTTTCCCAAGTGGGTTTGCCATCATCAGTTAGTATCCTAGAAAACCACGGCCTTTGTGTCGATGCCGAAGTCAGATGATACTCAAGATTAGGAACTGCAGCCATTGCCTTATAATCGGGCCCAAATAACATCCTGTTAATTGTTCGAGATATATAAATGCTAACTTCTCTTACCGAGACTAATTCTCTATTTGCCAAGTCTGAGATCTTTGTGCCTTTGGGACAAATCGTTCTTTATTAGTGCCAAATAGTTTGGAAAAAGTTCCCTTACTAGATTTGATTGATAAGAACCAAGTAGCTTGCTCATCCAGGTCAACTCATACTCATTGAACCGCTGCTCCAGTTCTAGATATTCTTGCAACTCACTCGTTATTATTTGGTACTCTTGGTATATTGGTCTCCTCGCCATTGGTTCCAGACCATCAAGAAACTTGTCCTTTGTTCTATCAATTTGAAACCTGAGTACCTACCTTATTTGAGGGTCCTTGCACATAACTATAGTTTTCTCCTCAGTTTCTGTGTCAACATGGCCAGTTTTTACCTCAGCGGGGTTGGGATAAGATGTGTTGACCCCTTCCTCATTTGGACTTGAACTGGTACTACTAGTGCTGCTCTCACTCTCTTTTTCAGATTGGGAGAGTTTGGGGATTTCCTTGTCTTATAGTCGAGTATTAAAGATAGGTGCCTCCTCACTCCTAACTGTCTCATCTCTTCCTCGTGCTCTACCACCACCTCTGGTCAAAGGAACTTTCTATACCATAATTCCTGAAAAAAGAACAAGGAATCAGTTTGCAGGTCAAAGCCAAACTAAAAAAGTGAAAACATATGGATTGATGGTAGGTACGATGGTCTGCCGAGGGGACCATCACCAATCCTTTTCAGTTTTAGACTTCACTTCAACATTTTTCGAATACCCTGTGTATAATCTAATTTTTTAACACAAAAATTGGCATGAACTATGTGGTTAATCACCACTTTTCTCACTTTTAGTATATGGTTTACATTGACTTCACCTAAAATAGTGCACAGCATGATTCGTCTTTAATATTACAGTCAAAACTAAGCACAAGTAAGAAGGAATTTTCTTTCACAAGCAACAAATTACTCGCTCTATATTTAGAAATTAAAAGAAGATGAATAAGGTTATTATCATACCTTGATGGTGCAATAACTTCACTCTTCTCACATGCAACTTTAGAAGTAGAAAAAACTTAAATCCTTTGTCAGTAATTGATAATTTTTATTGTGATGACAAAAAGAGGGGAAAGGTATTGTTTAAATAGGAGAGAAAAGGAAGAGGGAGAGTCCTAAAAGGAAACAACTGACCCCAGATACTTTGAATGCAGAGGAATTTGAATAGTTTTAATACTTGAATAGTAAGAAATGTATGTAACCGCCTCTTCTTATCGGTTTAAAAACATTTAGGTCAGATACAGGCAATTTAAATAAGCCTTAAAATTAACCTGACTTGGCTCATAACTAGGGTTAAGTTGACAACTCACCTGACAGTACATTGGGTGTCCGACGGTCAGCCAGGTTGACCATCATGGCTTACTAGAAGCATGAACATCATGGATTTCTATAATTATTGATGCAATGATCCATTTGTGATGCGATGGTCCGTCGAGCTGTTTGTCACTCTACTCCAGTACGCTCAAGTTTCTGCTTCTGGTTAATGGAGGGACTGACGGTCTGTCAGACTAGCGACGGTCCATCAATCTTTTTGTTGCCCCTTTATAAACTATAGAACTACTTTATTTCTGCATTTTCAGTCCTACACACTTTACCAACACATCAAACTGCACAAAAATAACAAATAAATTCTAACTATGGTTACAATAATACTTTATGGGTTGCCTCCCACTAGCGCCTGATTTATTATCGCGGCACAACTCAGTGATCTTGATTACTCAGACTTCATTGAGATAGATGGTAGCTATGTACTTTATCAAGTCCATTGGATCGATATACAACTTCACTCATTTACCGTTAACCTTAAAGACACTTTTGTCCTTATTTTCAAGTTCAACTACTCTAAATGAGTAGAATTGGTTAACTTTGAATGGGATCAACCATTTTAATTTAAGCTTACCTGGAAAAAACTTCAATCTGGAGTTGAAAAGGAGTACCCAGTCGCCTTTCTAAAAATCTTGCTTTGCGATCCTCCGGTCATGGTACTTCTTTATCTTTCTTTGTATAGGTCTGCTCTATCATACGCGCTGAGATGAAACTCATCCATCTCATTTAGCTGTCCCAATCTCAACTCAGCAACATTATTTCAATCCAAATTAAGTCTCATGAGTACCCACAATGCCTTGTGCTCTAATTTAATTGGCAAATAACATACCTTGTCATAAACCAATTGCTATGGTGACATGCCAATGGGTGTCTTGAAATTTCTTTTGTATGCCCACAAGGCATCATCCAGCTTCCTAGACCAATTTTTTCTGCTTGCATTCACTGTTTTGGCCAGAATAGCTTTAATCTCTCGATTTGAAATATCCACTTTCCCACTAGTCTATGGGTGGTATGGAGTTTCCACCTTATGTTGCTTGACACCATACTTCACCAAGCCAGCCCAAAGCACTCGGTTGCAAAAATGTGATCCACCATAGCTTATGATAGTGCATGGCACTCCAAAGCGAGAGAAGATGTTCCTTTTAAGAAATACAACAACTCTCTTCCCTTTACTATCGGCGAAGGCAATGGCATCAACCCATTTAGATACATAATCAAAGGTTACAAAAATGTACTTCATCCCATATTAGCTCATGAAAGGCCCCATAAATTTGATGCCCTAAACATTAAACAACTCTACTTTTAGCGTGTTTTTCATAGGCATCTCATGGTACTTTGAGATTGACCCTTGTCTCTGACATTGGTCACATCTCTGTACAAATTCATATGCATCCATGAATAAGGTCGGCTATTAGTAACCGCTCTGCAACACTTTCCTCGCAGTTCATTTACCTATATAGTGACCATAAATTAGGGAAGCATGACAACATTTGAGGATACTCAGCATGTCCGCTTCTGGAATACACCTCCTTATAATGTTATCCGCACAACTCCAAAACAAATATGGTTCATCCCAAAAGTAGTGTGTAACATCATGAAGAAACTTCTTTCGTTGGTGAAAAAAAATTCTTAGCAACAATTTCACTTACCACATATTTTGCAAAGTCCACATACCAGGGTACTCTTTTAAGCGTAGCAGCAAAAATCTTCTCATCCAAAAATGTGTCATCAATTTCAAATTCATATTTTCTTGCTTGATCTCCTTCCAATCTAGACAAGTGATCCACAACTTGATTCTAGCATCCTTTCTGATCTTTGACTTCAAAGTTAAATTCTTGAAGAAGTAGTACCCATCTAATTAACCTCGGCATAGAGTACTTTTCCATCAAATATCTAAAGGTGGCGTGGTCTATGTGAACCACCACCTTGGTTCCCAATAGGTAAGCCTGGAACTTGTCAAAGGCATAGACAATTTCAAGAAGTTCCTGTTCAGTAATGGTGTAATTCTTTTGAGCCCTATTTAATGCTTTACTTGCATAATAGATAAGATGGAACAACTTATCTCTCTTTTGCCCAAGCACAGCCCCAAGCGCCACTTCGCTTGCATAACACATAATCTCAAATAGATTTGACTAATTTGGAGCAATAATAATTGGGGTATAAACTAATTACCTTTGAAGGCATTCAAATGCCTTCAAGAAATCGTTATCAAATGTGAACTTATCCTCCTTCTCCAAAAGCTTGAAAAGTGGGTATGGATTAATAGAGAAGTCCTTTATAAATTGCTAATAGAAGACCACATGACCAAGGAAACTAAACACTCCCTTTACTGAAATGGGGGTGGCAGCTTCTTAATAGCCTTAACCTTAGACCGGTCGACCTCAATTCCCTTGGCTAATATTTTGTGACCTAGGACAATGCGCTACTTCACCATAAAGTGGCATTTTTCCCAATTAAGTAAAGATTAAATTCCTCGCACAGCAGCAATGCTCTATTTAGATTCACCAAACATAACTCAAGAGAATCACCTACCACCAAGAAATTATCCATAAATACGTCCAAGGTATCTTCAACCTTATCGGAAAAGATGGACACCATGCAACGTTGAAATATAACGGGTGCATTACACAAACAAAATGGCATCTACTTGAAAGCAAAAGTACCATACGGGCAAGTATACATCATCATCTCCTGATCCTCTGGGGCTATAGAAATCTGGTTACAGCACGAATACCCATCTAGGAAACAATACCAACCGATCAAGCATTTGATCCATAAAAGGCATTGGGAAGTGGTCCTTCAAATTCCATAAGTTGAGCTTACGATAATCCATACACACTCTCCACCCAATCACATGCCTGAGGGTAATCAACTAATCTTCTTATTTGTTACTACAATCATACATTTTTCTTGGGCACACATTTGATGGGTCTTATCCACTTGCTATTAGAAATGGGTTATACAACTCCTACATCAAGCTATTTGATAATTTCCTTCTTAACCACCTCTTGCATATGTAGGTTAAGGTGGTGTTGATGCTCAATGATTGGTGTGCAATCTTCCTCAAGCTGAATCTTGTGGGTGCAAATACCCAAAGGAATACCAATAATATCTACAATAGTCCAACTTATCACCCTTTTGTACCTCTGAAGCACAGAAATAATTGCCTCCGCCTGCTACTTACTCAAATCTATTACAATAATCATAGGTAAAATGTTTCCACTACCTAGAAACACATACCATAGGTTGCCTGGCAACTTCTTCAACTCTAACACTGGTGGCTCTTCAATGCATGGATTAGCCGATGGTGTCGAATGATTTTTTATATCTAGATGCATCTTCTTGGTAGCATAAGAATATGATCTCATTCCCGTCAAAGTACAGATAGTCCTCCCATGTTCTTCAATGCCTTCACTATCAAAATTCATCAAAACTGCAGCCAAAGTCTCAACAATAAATTTTTCCTTGTTGAAATAGCACCACAATGGTGAAGGTTATCCAACGGTTCATAGCTCATTGTTATTCTTTTTGTAACAAGGTCCTTCATAAACTTAGCATATCCAAGAATCTACTCTAATGCCTCTACTAAAGGCACATTCACCATCAGCTACTGCAGCATCGCCATAAATTTGCAAAATTTTGTATCATTGGCCATCTTCATCAATCTATAGGGAAAAAGAGGCAGTGGTTTTGGGAGAGTGGTAACCAATACTTCCTTATTCTTTTCTTTTTCATTCTCTAACCCATCAACGTACTAATAATTAGAGTGGATATAATTACCATCCAACTTATTAGACTCCACTAGAAAGCTTCTATCATTCTTAACATCCTATTCGTTAACGTCTTCAATAGCATCCTTATCGACAAAAAAGCCTAGTAATACCTTACCACTCCAAGTGGTAACTTCTATACAAGAGCCGTTATTTTGAGGATTTTGCACTATATCACTCGATAGGGTACCATTCTTTCTTTGGTTAAGTGCTACCAAGATCTTGCTTATCTGCTACTCCAATTACTTGATAGAAGTTGAGTGCGAATTCACTGAATGACACATGGAAGATAAATCACTTTTCATGATCATTGGTTGCCTCAACTCCCTTTAATAGTTTCTTTATCATGTCCTTCATGGATATCTTGCCTAAACTGTTAGCCGCATTATCTTGATTTCCCTAGGTACATATAGTCTATTCCTATAACTCTTGTTCTTCTAACTTCCTTACTCTCTATCCTTATAACTAACTTTATTATAATAGTTCTGAACTTGATTCCCTTAACTATTTCCTTAAAAACCACCCTGATTATTTAGATAGTAGGACTTTTTCTCAAAATCTAAATCATCTCTGCTCTGTGCCCCAATAGCTTTCACTTTCTCAGTCTTCCCAGATAATAAATGTTTAGTAAGTAGATCTATCTGGATTTTCATGTAAGCCATGTCTTGGTTACATTCTTTCTCTCTTCTATGTTGTTCTACAGTTATTTCTCTAAGAGCTTGCTACCTCTGAATCCCTGGTATGCCAAGATCTACTCTATTTGGTCATCCTAACAAGCATTTTAAATGCTTCTGGAAATGTAATATCCATAAATGCTCCTCCTGCGGCATTATCAACAACTGGCTTTGTAATAGAGTTCAAAGCCTTATATAGAGTCTCCATCAAGTGTATGTCAGTTATTTTATGATTAGGACACTACATTAACCTCTTCTTAAACCTCTCCCAGGTCTCATAAAGTGCTTCAATCAAGAGCTGCCTGAAATTACTGATCTCGTCCCTCAAATGCAACATCCTGGATGATGGAAAGAACCTTTCTATGAAAGCTTCTTTAAGCTGCCTCTGGTTTATTATAGAATCAGGAGTCAACCCATTAAGCCACAGTGTTGCCTCCCCAGACAGAGACAACGGGAATAGACATAGATGGATGGCATTCTGTCCTACTCCAAGGATATCAAAAGACCTATAAATAGTGACAAAATTCACTAAATGCATGTTCGAATCATCACCCGAAAGTCCACCAAATATCCTTTTCAGATGAAGTAATTGAATCATGGTACTAGTGATGTTTAACTTAGCTCCAAGTGCCAAAGGTGGAGAAATAATATCTTCGATTGCACCTTCTCCATCCATTTTATCCTCATCATCCTCAAGATCAAATTACACAGGTTGCTAATCTTGCCTTTCTATGAAAGGGTAATTTTTATTCACATTATGGTTCACCGTTCCAGCTATATTCTCTGCACACCTTTGGTTAGCAGGGTGTAACAAATCATCATCTCCAAAGTACTTATCATCATCATAAGGCACTCGCCCTGGATTATCAATATTTTATTGATTAACTTGTACATTAGCCAAAGCTGCTAAGCACCTTATTTCTTGTTGGTCTGCCATTCTACCGATCAAGTGAGGCTCCAGATGTACTGGTAATAATGGTTCACCTGACCTCCATGTACTTGGAATGCACAATTATTACACTGTAAAGAACAAAAATAACAAATAAAAGTAAAATTTGGGAAAATTGACCAAAGGTCAACTAACTATCACAAACTTAATTGACAACCGTATTCCCCAGGAACGGTGCTAAAATTTGATACGCCCAAATCAAACCTTTGTTATAAGAGAGTAACTGGTCATTGTAAAATATATAACCCAACTAGGTTGGGGTTGAATCCTACATGGAATACTGTATTCACTAAATATTATGGTTGTTACTAGACTGTTGATCAAAGATTCTAATTCAAAAGGGGGTTTTGGTTTGTAAATTGTATCTCGCTATTTGTAACAAAAAGTGTTCTAGTCGGTGAGTCTTATTTTAAATAATAATTCAATCAGAGTAGATAAACTAGATTTATGGTTACTGAGATGTTCGAGCAGCTAGGGTTGTGAATTATTTTGAATATCCAACTAATCACTTCAATTGCAAGAGTTATTAAATCATATAGTTTACCCATTTATCTCTCAACCTAAATGAGCATATTATACTTCAGTTCACTCAAACTTAAAGGATGTGTTAATTTATTCAACTATTATCTCATATGGGTTGTTCCCGTTAAGGCATCAACCCTTAACCCAAAGGTTAAATCCCTTAGATTCCATGTAAACTTTTTTTTTCCCAACAAGCACTTTTCTATTCAAACAAGTGATGTTTTTGGTCTCACACTTCTAGTTGGCAACCAATAAAGGTCATTATTGGGAAGAAGGGTTTATGCAACTTCATTCAACCATAGAAATCAAATTTTTTCACAACCCTAATTAGCCATTCACATCAAGGCTCCCATAACCCAAGTTATGGGAGCTTAGCTACACATATCAATAGAAGAAGAAGAAGAACAAGAACAAGAACAAGAACAAGAACAAGAAGAAGAAGAAGAAGAAAAGAAGTCATTATGTTTTTTATGAATAAGCTCAAAAATTACTTACAAAAATAACAAGAATTGTTCTTGAATCTTCAGTAGCAAAGAAAATAAAAATGGTTAGATCTATAATTCTAGCTAGAATCTCAGAAAATACTATGTTACAGTGAGTTTCAAAGATGGAAATATGATAAAGGATACCTAAATAAAACCAAAACTAGGTATTTATATATTCCCAAGTACAGAGGATTTAAAATTCAAACTCAAGAAAGTCGCATCCAATTTAACGATTAGGCTAACGGCCCATCGAAAGCCCGACGGTCTATCCATTGGACCATCACTAATGGTCCCAAAATGTCATGTTTTGTTACATTTTTGTTAGCTATCACTGTCCTAGCGGTCCATCACATGGGCCTTCGCTTGATCATCTAAAATGTCATGTTCTGTTTCATCCTGATGGGCAAGTTGGCGGTCCATCGGATTCTTGATAGTCCGCCACTTAGACCATCGTAGAGATCACTCATTTTCTCCTTTTTGTTTTACTCTGATTACCACCCAGATGGTTTTTCACATCATGCATCAAAGATATGACAAGGGTAGCTGAATGAGATGGATGGTTCTATCTTAGAACTTATAAAAGAGCATACTTGAACAAAGAAAAGATAAAGAAGTACCATGAATGGAGGATTGAGAAGTGAGACTTTCAGAAAGGTGATTGGGTACTCCTATACAATTCTAGAATGAAGCTTTTTCCAAGTAAACTTAAGTCAAAGTGGTCAGGCTCATTCAAAGTTAACCAAGTCTACTCATCTGGAGTAGTTAAACTTGAAAATAAGGATGGAAGTGTCTTCAAAGTAAATAGGAAATGATTGAAGTTGTATATCAATCCAATGGACTCAGTAAAGTACTTAGCTACCATCTATCTCGATGAAGTCTGAGTAATTAAGATAACTAAGTTGTATCATGACAATAAATTAGGAGCTAGTGGGAGGCAACCCCTCAAAGTGTTATTGTTAGCATTGTAAGAGTTTATTTGTTGTTTTTGTGCAATTTGATGCATTGTATGAATATGTAGGAAGAGAAAACAGGAAAGTAGAGGCTTAAAAAAATGGGGATGTTTGATGGGATGCTTAATGGACCATAAAGGGTTAACGGACCATTAAAGGGTTGATAGATTATCGCTTGATTCATAAAATAAAAACCAGAAACCTGAGCTACTAGAATGAGATTGACGGACAACCTAACTGATTGTCAGACCCCTGATAGACCATCGGGTAAACCGTAACCTAACCCTAATTATGACGGGTTAGGTTGGTTAAATTTAATGTTCAATAAGTCAGTCTTATCTGTCCCAAAACAATTTTAAATTGATAAAGAGAAATGGTTGAGTATGTTACCAACTCTTCAAATACTGAGCCTATTTAAATTCCCCTGCATTCAAAGTGCTTGAGATCATTCATATCCATTTAGGACTTTCCCTCTTCTCTTTTCTCTCCTATTTGAACAACTCTCCCTTTCTTTCTTCACATCAGAAATCAAGTTTAGAAATCACTGATAAAAACTTCCAGTCTTTGTCTATTCTATGTTTGCAAGATCAAAGTAGTAAAGTATACTACAAAATCAAGGTATCATTACATCCTTTCTTTTTCTTCTAAGTTGGTGATCATGACCTAAGTAAGTTGTTAATTATTGAAAGGAATCTGATCTGCTTTTTGTTTTGGGTGCTTCTGATTTCAAGCTGAACTCCTATGTACACTATTCCTGGGTGAATTCTAAGTAACCCATGGAACAAACGTGGGAAGATTTGTGCATACATACTAAATTAATGACATAATTATACGTATAAAAACTTCAAGTACACCATGCATTTGACAAAATGCCAAAGTGAAAGCTAAGGTTGACAGTCAACTTTACAAACTATCAAAGCCCTGACAAACCTTTGGAACCCCGATGAACCATCGAGTAGACTGTCGCATTGATATTGAGTCTAATGCTTACTATTTCAGCTGCAATAGATAAGTTGAAAAACTATCAGATCCCTGATGGACCCTCGAGACGACCATCACAAGGATACTTGATAAAAGACTCATTAGAATCAGGTTTAATGGTGAGTCCAATAGATCATCGCACTCTCGACGGATTGTTAAGCCTTCTGTCAAGTCAAGTTTTCACTATTTTAGTTTAGTTCTAAATTACAAACTGATTCTTTGTTCTTTTTTAGGCGATATAGCACAAAAACTTCCCCTAACCAAAGGTGGTGAAAGAACACAATAGGGAAAAGGTGAGCCAACAAGGAGTGAGGAGGACCTACCTTTAACACTTGGTAGTAAGATAAGGTACCCCTATCACCCTCCCAGTCTAAGGAGGAGGGTGAAAGAAGTAGTAACAGCATAAGTTCCAGTCCTGATGAGGAAAGGGTCAAAAACTCTAACCCTGACTAAGTTGAGGCATCGGAATAGGAGGATCCAAACGTTAGAAGGCACAAGGAGCCACAAGGGCGGGAGGCAGTTTGATGGAAAATAGAGGAAGCATGGAAACATTTCTTAGATGGGATGGAACCAACAGTAAGAAGACCAATAAAGAGGCCCATCTACAATGAGTATCAGATTGTCATAATAGAACTGCATGAGTACCCAGAACTGAAGCAAAGATTCAATGAATATGAGTTATCTTAGAGGAGCAGGCCACTTGAGACATACCAACCAAATCTTGTTTGAGTTTTTTACCAACTATCTGGCATTGCTAGAGAAAGATTTCCCCAAGGGTGCAAAGATTGTTGACATGGGAAACTGGGATGTGGTTCTGGTGTATGGGGTAAACATATTTATTTTAAAGAATACATTGAATAGATTTTTGTTTGTTTGTAAGTTTGAGATACCTTGTGTGATCCCAGATCTGGAGCATCGAATCCTTAAGAAAATCTAACAAAGACCTTGGTTGGCCCGTGTCTTGACAGATAATGGAAATCTGGTATGGCTGCATAACACTTATGAGCAGATAGCTAAGTCATCCCTAAGTTTTATGAAAAACTTTTTGTGGGCAATTGTAAGGTTGAGATAAATGCCAATAGGCAACGATGCTAACTTGGAGATTCAAAGAGCTGTGATGGTTGATGCTTTGATTGAGGGGCTGAAGGTAGACTACAGGCACGCTATCATCGATGAGTTGTTTGCCCATACACATAAGACATCCAGTACTCTACCATTTCCATGCCATATAACACAGTTATATAGATGGTCAAATATGTCTTTGATTAATGGAGTTGATAATGAGGATCGTATGAGTCATAGACAAGATATTGAGAAAATAAAAGATGACACAAAGTACGAAATATGAGTGAACAACCCTCCCACCTATCAGATTCAATCAAATCCATCTCCTGGGACTTTGGATATTCCCTCAGTTATGTTGTTGCCTATCACTACATATATACATTGGATTTTGTGCCACCTACAACTTCTACAAGTTCAGCCTCTATGTCACCAATACATGGGACTATATATTCTGCATCTGTCCTACCTCAATATTCTGAATACAGGCTAATAAAGGAGATTTTTCCAAGTTTATTAAAGCACAAAAGAGGTTTGAGAAGTAGCTAAATATATGTGATACATAGTTCAAGACTTTTTTTGGCTGTATTATGCTAAGGCAATCTATTCTTTCCATAATATTGAGATTAAAATGGGCCATATGAAGGAGTGGGTCAAAAAAAGGTTGGATGTGATGTGTATTCCAAATTTTACTTAGTTTATGGAATAATTCAGGCAAGAACAAATGAAAATAGAAGAACTAAAAAGATAGCCATAGCAGCCCACTTTTGAGCCTACTCTGATTATCAGTGATGAGGATGTGGGCATTGTACACTTGATGGGTATGTCGCTCAGGAACAAAGGTAAATAGGTAGATAAAAGTGCTGATAGAAAAGGTGGCAAAAAGAAGGCAAGAAGTGATGACTCTTAAAGAAAGGTATGAGAGAGACTTGATAAAAGCCTCGAAGAGATCAAAAAAGAATAAAGAGTTGAGGAAGAAGAAAGCTACGGATGAAGCCGCAAAAGTGTCAACCAATTTTACCCCACCCAAAGGGCCAATTCTAGACCTACTTTCAATTGATATAACTCTGACTCAGGAGGACACTGATTTGAGCACCCCTACCACCATAAGGGTTAATGTTGCAGCACTTAAGGCCAAAGAAGCCTCAATGAATTTGACTGATGCATCATCAGACTAAGAGGTATTACAAGTATTTCCCTTCTTTGTACTGTATTTAAATGTATTGAGGATAAAGCATTCATTTTTAGTGGGGGGTACACTTGTACCATGAGGGTTTTGTTGTCTGTGTTCTTTTTCTCCCATGTGCTATCTATTAGAACCGGCATGTTTAGGTTGCATATTTATTTTCTTTTGATATACATATCGTATCATGATTATAAATATGTTATTATTCCTCCCTTATGTTATTTCATCCCTTTTAGCACTATTTTATATGTATGAATGAAAAATGACTATCGAAAAGTATTTTGAACAAAATTGTATAACTATTCTTTCTTGTCACTTGGTAAATATGTTGAACAATTATTTGTGATTCTGTAATTGGCATTAAGATGTAAAGTGACCATGACTATGTAATGTAAATCCCAAGAGTTGGTAGAATAAGTGTTAACTCATTGCTTGTATGTGTGACCTTTTGTTATAGTTCTTGCACAGTTTTATCCTAGAACTTGTCTGATTCATTGATGTTTTTTGATTGATTCAATAAAATTAGATAGAAGGCCTCCTTGTAATTTTAGTCCACTTAGCTAAAAAAAATGACCCACAAAAGAAATTTCCTATTTTTTGAACCCCTTATGAGTTTTTCTTAGTTTTATTCATTCCTAATCACTCAAAGTAACTCTGTTTAGGATGTTAGCACCTAACCTTAGCCCTTGTACAATAATGGACATTGTGTACCTTAACTTAGACAAAACATCTAAGTTGAGGGTGGCTACTGTTAGGATATTAGTAGTTTGATAAGGGTGGTCTAGAGTTAAAATAAAATGTTGCATCGAGCCCTAATCTAGTAAGATATTGTGCATGTTAAGTGACTGCATCAACATAAGTTGAGGGTGGCTGATATTGGCTCTAAAAAGTAGGTTTATAGCAAAAGTATGGATGAATAGTAGAAATTATAAGTGACCTAGAAAAATAGTAGTCTTTGTGAGTACAATCAAGGGCAAAGAGAGTGAATTTTGAACTTTAATGTCACTTTCCCTAAAATTTGTCCTCACCTTGCCCCGAAACCTCATTACAAGCTTTGGAAAGACCTATTTAATCTTTGCAAATCAACTGTAAGAAAGCGTTACATGATAAGTGCAAGCCTATGGGTATGTATGATATGTTTGTTACTTTGTTTGTGAGAGTGAGAGTCTTAGTTTTGTCCACTGGTTAAATGACTAGAGTGTGGAGGACTTCTTTGACTATGAGGACATATTGAGTTATACTTAGTTTTGCTGATTTCTTTAAGAGGTTGTGTCTATGGTTGTATTTGTTCTGAATTATAAATAATGCAAGTTATGGCTCCTAATATGTTGAGACCACATAAGCAAGATGACAATTGGATTATTGCATGATTTTTACTATAACAATTGAATGCCCATCACTTTGTTTGTTTATGCATACGATTTGGTGTTGAGTTGCTTGAGGTCAAGAAATTGTCTTAAGTATAGGGTGATGTTGTTCCAGCTCTTAAAAAAACATTTTATACCTTTTACAAGGGAAAATTGGGTGTTCTCAAGCAACTATTGTTATATTTGATGTTGGATTTTACTATTTTTAAGTCAAGGACTTAGCTGGAGAAATAACATGAAAAGCAAGAGAAAAAAGGCATTGATGGTCAAACTGACAGATCGTTAACCATGTTATGGACCATTAAGGTGTCAGTCAATAATAAGTAGAAGCCTCAGAATTGCAGATTCTTGCGATGGTCCAAGTGATGGGCCATCAGCTTGGCCGTCTGATCAAAAATAGAATACATCATATTGAGGAATGAAGTGACAGTCTAGGTGATAGACCATCATCACCTTGGTGGGCCATCAACCTTGCCGTCAGAGCTGAAATAGAACACAACATCACTGGAATCATTCCAACAAACCCATCAATGGACCGTTAGGAACTTGACAGGCCGTCAACTCATCCGTCAACCTTGAAGCAGTAATCTAAGTTTTGAATTTTATAACCCTAGTTGCTGGAAACATATAAATACCCAGTTTAGGTTTAATTTATTTATCTTTTATCATATTGCCATCTTGAAAACTCATTGTAACATATTATTCCTTGAGATTCAAGCTACTATTGTGGATTTATTTTATTCATATTTCACTCAAAATTCAAGAACAATTACTATTATTTTCGTAAGTAATTCTCTGAATTCATTTATGAATAACACAATGACTACTTCTTCTCTTTAGACGTGTGGCTAAGGTCCCATAACTAGGATTATGGGAGTCTTGATGTGAATAGTTGATTAGGGTTGTGAAAACACTTTATTGAGATTTTATAAGCCTTTCTTCATATTAATGACCTTTCTTGGTTGCAAACTTGAAGGGTGAGCCCAAGAATATCAGTTGTTTGAGTAGAAAAGTGTAGTTGGGAAAAAAAGAGGTTTACATGAAATCTTAAGGATTTAATCTTTGCATTATGGGTTGATGCCTTAACGGGATCAACCCACATGAAATACTAGTTTAATAAACCAACGTATTCTTTATGTTTGAAAGAATTAAAGGGTAAACTATCTATTTAGGTTGAGAAACAAATGTGTAAAGTGTAGAATTCAACAACTTTTACAATTGAAGATATAAATTGGATACCAAGATAATTCACAACTCCAACTACTTGAACATCTTAGTGAACATAATCCTAGTTTGTCTACTATCATTAAATTAATACTTGCAATAAAACTATCTAGCTAGAACATATTTTCCTACAAATATCTAGAAATTATTGAAAAGCCAAAACTCTCTTTACTTTAGAACCTTCGATCAACAGTCTGTTAACAACCATAACACTTAGTTTGCACAGTATTCCCCATGGGATTTGAACCCAACCTGGTTGGATTCTATATTTGACAACGATCTCTTACACTTTCTAATACGAGTTATAATTTAGGCGTATCAGGAGTTGAGGGAGGCAAAAGTAGAGGAATTTATTAACTTGAAGCAAGGAAGAATGAAAGTCAAGGAGTATGCTTTGAAATTCCATCAGTTGTACTGATATGATCCTGAGATGATATCTAACATGAGGGCGTGAATGAGAAAGTTTTCCTAGGGGCTGTCCCAAGACTTAATTCTAGAGAGTAAGGCTTCCTTATTAAACAAGGATATAGATATTTCTCAAGTTTTGGTTTATATACAGAGAGTTGAAGAAGAGAAAAAAAAAGAAAGCTGAGATTGGTGAGAAGCAGGAGTAAAAATTTATGGTATTCATGATAGGGTGGAGCCCAACAGCCTAGCGAAAAGGGTCTAAGAGAGAGAGTTGGGGAAGTCCTAACTCTTATTCAATCGCTAGAGTTCCCTACCCAAAGCCTTTTGATGACCGACATTTTTAGGGTGGTGATGCTTATAGGGCATAGGGTGGCCAATCTCAGGCCAGTGAGGCCCAGTCAATACCATCCTACCTCCCTACAAATTCTATGATCAATACTACCGTGGTCAGTCAAGAAGGGGAGGAACCAATGTTTTATGTGTAGTACAATTGTACATATGTAGTGGCATTGTCCCTCTAAAGTTGCTTTTAGGGCAAATAAGATCCCTATTTTCTCTATATCAGCTCCTGAACCAAAGGGTCCTATTCCTAGCTCTCGCAGTAGTCAGAACCATCTTTATGCTCACACTACTCGTCTGGGGTCTGAGACATCTCCAAATGTCATTACTGATGTGTTGAAACTCTTTTCCCATGATGTGTATTATTTACTTGATCCAGGGTCCACTCTCTCTTATGTGACCCCATTTGCGGTTATGTATTTTATTTTTAGTCTTGAGTGTTTGTCTGACCCTTTTCTTATTTCTACCTTAGAGGGAGACTCTGTGGTTGTACAAAAAAGTATATAGGGGTTGCATGGTATTTGTTGGTAATAAAGAGAATTTGGTAGACTTGATAGAGTTAGGCATGGTTGACTTTGATGTTATTTTTAGAATAAACTGGTTGTACTAAAGCTATGCTTCTTTAGACTTTTGGACCCGCAAGTTTATGTTTAAATTCTCTAATAAGCCAATTTTTAAATAGGAGGGAAATTCTCTAGTGCCTAAGGAAAGGTTCATATCATATCTTAGAGCCTAAAAGTTAATCTCCAAAGGTTTTCTCTATCATTTGTTAAAAATCAAAGATTCTAACCTAGAGGGTCCTTCGTTATATTTTGTTCCTATGGTAAATGAGTTTCCTAAATGCTTCCCTAATGATCTACCTGGTGTCCCCCAATAGGGAGATTGTTTTTTTGTATTGATCTATTAGATAAGGGTTTCATCTGTCCTAGTATGACCTATTAGATAAGGGTTTCATCTGTCCTAGTATGTCTCCATGGATGCACCTATTTTTGTTGTACATAATAAAGATGGTTTCTTTTGTATGTGCATTGATTACAGATAGTTGAACAAGGTAATGGTAAAGAACAAGTATCTACTTCAGAGAATTAATGATCTCTTTGATCAGTTTTAGGGGGCTAAATTCTTCTCTAAGATCGATCTTTATTCTAGATATTATCGATTAAAGATTAGGGAGGAGGATATCCCTAAGATAGTTTTCCATACCCGGTATGGGCATTTTGAGTTCTTGGTGATGTTGTTTGGCTTGACTAATGCCCCTATGGCATTTATGGACTTAATAAATAGGGTCTTCCATTAGTTTCTAGATCTGTTCATGATTATCTTTATTGATAATATTTTGGAATGCTCTAAGAGTAAGGAGGATCATGTCGATCACCTCTGCCTTCTATTACAGACCTTGTAAGATCAATAATTGTATTCTAAGTTCTCTAAATGTGAGTTTTTATTGAATGTAGTAACTTATCTGGGTTATGTTATGTCTACTGAGGGGATCATAGTGGATCCTCAGAAGGTTGTTGTGGTTAGGAAGTGGCCTAAACCCAGGAGTCCAACTGATATTCAGAGCTTCTTAGGTTTAGCCAATTCTTATAGGTGGTCTATAGAAAGTTTTTCTTCTATTGTTGCTCCATTGACCAAGTTGATTTAAAAGAAGGTGAAGTTCTTCTGGTATGATGCTTGCGAGGGTAGTTTTAAGAAGCTAAAAGATAAGTTAACTTTATCTCCGATCATGACTCTACCTTAAGGTACCGAGGGTTTTATCATCTATTATGATGTGTTAGTTTGGTTCGTATGTTGATGAAGCATAGCAAGGTCGCTCCTTATGCCTTTAAACAGTTAAAGGTTCATGAGAATAATTATCTGACTCATGACTTAGAGCTATTGGTTATTGTGTTCTTACTGAAAATCTAGCGTCACTATCTGTATAGAGTGTATATTGATATCTTTTCTAATCATAACAGCCTGCAGTATGTGTTCACTCAGAAAGAGCTTAATCTCAGCAAAAGAGATGGTTTGAGTTGCTGAAGGACCATGATATGAGTCTCTACTACTATCCAGGTAAAGCTAACATGGTTTTTAATGCTCTTAGTAGGTTGACAATGGGTAGTTTATCGCATGTGGATATGGATAAGTAGGAATTAGTGAAGGATATTCACTATTTGTCTAACCTTGGAGTTTATCTCTTGGACTTTGAATATGGTGGTATGTTTGTGCAACAGGTGGCACAATCATCTCTTGGTTCTGAAATAAAGGAGAAATGGGTATTAGACCTTCTCTTGATGAAAATCAAGGATGATATAGGTAAGTATAAGGTGATGGTATTCGAGATTGGGGGTGATGATTTCTTGAGGTACCAAGGGAGGTTGTGTGTTCTCGACATGGATGGATTGTGAGGTAAGATCTTGGCCGAGGCCTATGAGTCATCGTATATATTTTGTCCTAGTTCGATAAGGATGTACAATGATCTCAAGAAGAAGTAACGGTAGAATAATATAAAGCAGGATGTAGCCAACTTTGTGGCTAAGTATATAGTGTATCATCAAGTGAAGGTGGAGCATATGAGGCCCGATAGGCTACTTTGAGAAATTTAATTACTGTTGTGGAAGTGGGAGAATTAACATGGATTTTTTTTACCAACCTTCTGCGGTCACAAAATTAGTATGACTCTATTTGGGTTGTTATGGATAGGATGACAAAGTCATCTCACTTCTGCCAATGAGGACTAATTATTCTGCTAAGGACTATGCAAAGTTGTTTCTTCAAGAGGTTATAAAGCTTCATGGTGCGCCTATCTCAATTATTTTGAATCGCGATACTCAGTTCTCCTTAAAATTCTAGTGCTCATTTCAGCGTGGTTTGGGGACTAAAGTGAGCTTTAGTACTGTCTTTCACCTATATTGAGATGGGGTAGCAAAAAGAACCACTCAGACTTTGGAAGATATGTTGTGAGCTTGCATAATCAATTTTGGTGGTAGTTCGTATGACCATTTTCCTCTTATTGGATTTGCTGATAACAGCAGCTACCATTTGAGCATTGGTATGGCCCCACTTAAGGCATTATATGGTAGGAGGTGTAGATCTCCTATTGGGTAGTTTGAGGTTGGTGAAGCAGTGATTTTTGGCTTGGATTTTCTTTACCAAGCTATGGAAAAAGTGAAGGTCATTTGGGATATGCTTAAGACTGCCCAAAGTCGCGATAAGTCTTATGCAGACGTATGGAGAAGGGACTTACAATTTGGTGTTGGAGATTAGGTATTCTTAAAGGCGTCTTCTATGAAGGGAATATTGCAGTTTGGGAAGAATAGGAAGCTCAGTCCCTGATATGTTAGCCCATACTTGGTTTTGAGAAGGGTTGGTAATGTTGTATATGAGTTAGATTTTTCCTCTAGCATAGGTTCCATTCATCCGGTATTCCAAGTTTCCATATTATGGAACTGTGTGGGTGATCCTTCATTAATTGTTCCCTTGGAGAACATTGGTATTTCGAATTATTTGTCTTATGAGGAGGCCCCAGTGAGGATCTAGGATTGACAAGTTTGTCGGTTGTGGACAAAAGATATTGCTTCCCTAAGGGTTCTATGGCGGAACCAAAAGTCTGAGGAAGCTACTTGGGAAGCCAAGGAGGACATAAAGTCCAAATATTTGTTCATATTCCCTATTCTGGAAATTTGTGCATGAGGTATGTGTGTTTTCTTAACATCTTTATTTTCTGACTTCGTTAAAGGAAAGATTGATCTCCGTGCATCGTTGTTTTCTAACTTAGTTAAAGGTAAAAGTAGAGATATTTGGGGTTTAACCATGCTATTCAATGCGTTGTCCCATCATTCAAGGATGAATAATCCTAAGGAGGGAGATTGAAATGCCCAGAACTTTGGCCCTTATAAATTTCCCAATCTTTAGGCTCTTTTCCCTTCTTAAAACTCACACCATGAGTCATATGGTGTGGTTATAGGTCTAGGGGCCTAAGTCGTAACCAAACTAGTGTGTTATTGGCCAATTTTTGTCCTGGTTATGAGAGACTCCCCATAAGTCATATGATCATGTGACGAGTGGTAAGGGTCCAGCGTATGTTGTCCATTCTCCAAGCCCTTGATGTTTGTATTGGTCATGACTAGACCATACGAGTAATATGGTCAAGTGATGAGTGGCACTAGGAAGTCGTAAGTTGAACATTGTATGGTATTCAATTCTCTGTCTAGGTGACGACTCAATAGTAAGTGTAGTACGTTGTATTGATGACTTAATGCTTGACTCATAGCCACCTGCAGACTTTGTACAGCTTTTAAGCTAAAGGTATTCTATATATTTCCCACCCTAAGCCCTTAATACCCATATCTTATAACTCCTTTTGGTCATCCCTTCTATGCTTTACAAGATCAAACACTCTCTAAACTCTCTCTAAAAAGGGTTTCTTCAAAGTGGTAATCTCAGGGTTTAAAGATCAAATTCTCTGTGAATCTTCGTAACTCAAGCATGTGAATCTTCCCTCATTGTTAGTTTTCTAAAACCATATAGTTTAAGCATTATTCATGAGTCGTTAGTGGTGGTTTTTAAAACCATGGTTTAGGGTTTGAATGCATAATTTTGAGAATTGTTTTCTCATGGGTTAAATTATGACTATACATGTTTTGATAATGGGTTTGCACATGTGGATGCATGGGAATTGTGGTTTAACAAATAAGACATGTTTTCCCCTAAATTTGTTGGTTTTTGGCTTTATTAATGGTAAGCCCTCAACTTATTTGTGAAAATGTCAATGAGAATGATCTTGTCACATCTTGATTTATGGTTTTAATTAAGGCATTGGCCTATGAATGTTAATGATTGGTAAATGGTTTATGAAGGCCCTGTTGGTCATAAATTGATTTGATATAATAAATAGGTTTGAGTCCCTAAATTTTGAATTGAATTAATATGTTTGTTCAGACAATGAGTTCAAGTCCCAAGTTGATTAATATTGGTTTTTGCATGTTGTATGCTTGCAAGTGGGGTTTCTGTGACAATACCAATGGTATGCCTTTGGTAAGTATTTTGATTAATGGGTTTGTATGTAAAATGAATATTTTAATTGGGTTTTAATAAGGAAAATGTAGTCGAGCTATGAAAGTAGAGTCTAAAGGACTAACACTAGAAATCGTGCTAGCCAGTGCTGGTGTCTATATGGTCGTACGGTTCGAGTCCCCCAAATGAATATATGAATGGGATGTTCGAGTCCTATATATTTATATATTGGTGCTTAAGTCGCCTTGATTATGCCGGTAAGTTCGAATCCCCCATAAAGGCATATAGGGATATGGTTATTCTCTGGTTTGTGTAGCTATACGCACTAGGGCCTTCCCAGCTAGGGGAGAGCTGGGCCTATATAGCATGGGTCCATTGTCATATGATGATTATGATACACAACCCAGGTTAAGGTTTTCAAAGTTTATGCTAAGCCTTGTTCCCAACCCCACCATATCATATTGTATATATATGTATATGTATTTCACATGATATTATGCTTTGTATGTTGCACTAGTTTTGAACTATTATCATGGCACTATTTTGTTCCTCTATCCTTGATTTACATGCTAGCACTCCAACAGCTCACCATCTCTAGACGTTGTAGCTCCACTTAATGAAAGCACCAGAACTTCTTCTACTTTTCCTGCACAGTGATCAGGTGTTTGAGTTAGTTCATGAGTTGACATTGAAATAGTGAGCTTCCATACTTTGGAAGGCTTCATTTCATGGTCCTTATTTCCTATGTCATAGTCCTTATTTAGATATTTTTTTGGCTACTGTCAGGGATATCCCGACATATTATTGATTTTGATTTTTAGAGGCTTTGTTAAACTACTATGCACTAGGGTGGTTTGGTTGGTTGTTTGGTGATGAACGATTGTCCAATTTTTGGTGGTTGGTATATACTTATCATGAGTTGTTATTAGTATTATTCTACGCTATCTTGTTATATGTGCGGAATTCATTTAATACTTGTGGTTGTTATGCTGGTTAGGCTAGATGAAGGGGGTGATCACCAATCCATTTGGGACTTGAGATTCCCATCACGGTCAGGCCTTAGTTCGGGTTGTCGCATGATTATATCCCAAGATCTATAGTAGAGTGATTGTATTTCAGTTTAGAGTTTCTTACAAAGGTTCGCAGACTTAGAATGATAGCTAAAATCTAAGGGGGAGATGATAGAATAAGGAAACAAGTTAGTTTATTAGATTCTAGTAGTGATGCTAGTGAGTTTTAGAACAACACTTGGGAAGGAAGAAGCCCGACCCATTCATATCCCGGTATAAATTTATGTACTTTGGTCATTACGACACACTACTCATGCCTTGCAAGTCAGCTCTATTATCTTAACCCATATTCATACACTTTATACAGAGCCATGTCCAGTCCTAGTTCCTAGCATAAAGAGTGACAGTTTACTCAGAAGTACGACTCATATTTCATGAATTTATGAATTCTAGTCTGCAGTTATGCAGCTCATGACTCATTTACTCATGTTTTGTAGTACACTTAGTTCTTAGAACATAGGGTACACACTTCATGACTAGTGGAAATTTGTATTATGGCATATATGACCTCAGTTTAGATCTCCTTAATAAATCCATTCCTTTGATACTCTATTCCTCGGGCCTCAGTTAAGTGTCAAAGTTATGTATAGTCTTTCTTTATGCTTTAGGTCCTCATGTTCTAGCCTTTCAGTGACCTCTCCTTATGTAAAGATAGTGGTGGTAAAAATGGATGAAAGATGGTTTAGATTGGAGAGAGTAAATATTCCTTATTAGGGAAAGATTTTTGTATGCTTTTTTATCTAAGGCTATAAGTGTGAAGGACGATTAAGGCAAACTATTAGGTACATGTCATAGTAGTTGAGAATTCTAGGTTTGTCTGTATAAAAGTTGTTATTGATAGTGATATCAGAGAACATGGGGAAATTCTAGGTAGGTTTGTTGCCTAGAAATTCATATGTGGTTATATTAATAGGCTTGAATGTTATGTTGGTATGTTTGTGTGCTATTTAATTCCTAGTAAGAGAATGAACTTAGTTTTTGAAGTTGTAAGGAGTAATATTCTTGATGAGAGCTCTAAAAACACATCAGATATTGAATACATGGTTTAGACTAGTATTATGTTGTTATATGTAGTACCTTGTGGCTTTGAGTTAAGCTTGAACATGGTGAGAGAATTTAGTTCAACTTAAACTTTGGTAGAAGGAGTTACAATACCCATGTGAAGACTATAAGTGGTGTCAAATGAAGTGTTTTTTTAAGACAAAAAGTGAAGTTGAGAGAGTATTTGTGAAGTATGGCTAAGCTTGAAAGTTAGCAGTTGCATTGCCTAAGGCATGGTAGTTCTATCTTAGCTTATGTTTTGTATGCCTATATTCTATGTTATAGAGTTATAGCTATGTTGTGATTCCTTATTCAGATATCTCACTCTAATCAGGTACAAAATTATTTGCTCCCGAATGTTATTAGAACTTCTGACAAGGAGTTTTGAAGGTAATGAATATTCCTTTTCCAGTGACTCTTAAGAAAATTTCATGTCATTAGATATCACTTTACAATTCTAACTATCTATTTGGGCCAGGGATAAATTAGTTGAGTAATAAAATATTAGTATGAGTCAGTCTGTATAAACAACAATTCAGTTTAGCAATTAGACAGGTAAGCTCTTATAGTTTTCCATCTTTTCATCTAGTATTACTATTTGAAGTTTCAAGAATATGCCTATTCCATTGGGTGATAATATTTACATTAATGGTATTTGTGAATTAATTTGAGTCCTTACTCTAAGTATAAATCAGTCTCAACCATAAAAGATACCTAGAATTAAAAATTAGTATCATTTAGTTATCAAACTTCAAAATTGAGTCGGGCAGTACTAGTGAGTTCCTAAAATTTCAAACTAGTCAAGTTTTAGTTGGAAATTTACTCATCGTTTCCATATTCAGCTCTAGGAATTTTAGGTCAGGGATTATAGCACTTTTCCCTATCCTTCCAACAAATTCAGTTTTCATTCTAAGATGAATGAACCCAAGGGGGAGACATTGTGATGCCTGAAGTTTTCAGGCTCTAGACCTCTCAAAAGATAGGCCACTAATTTAGCTTTTCAATGTCGCAAGTCTTGTATTAAGCTGATATTATGGAAAAAAGTTATGCAATTTTTCATCAGGTATTAGTCAGATTCCAGTGGCTACGACTCACGTGACGACCCCTAACCTAATGTTACAAGTCATTATGAGTAATCGTAGTCACAAAAGAAAGGACATCCAACATTATCCCAGTGGTTACGGCTCCACTTCACGACTCATAATCATTTGCTATAAATCATTAAAAGGGACTCATAGTCACCACAGTGTTCAACCAATAATCCATTCCATTGGTTACGAGTCCAGCACATGAATCGTAGTCTGACATTATGAGTCATTGTATGGACTTGCGACCTAAACAGTAAAGGTGAGAAGATAAGCCTCCGTCTACGAATCTATCTAATGACTTATAGTCAGTCGTAATGAGTTATTAGGAGAAAGTCATAGCTATAGAAGAAAAGACCAAACATCTCAGGACCTCAAGTTACTACTCAGACTATGACACAAAGCTAGTCGTAGGGTGAATTATAACTTGAATCAAAATTCCTGCATGTTTCAAAAGGGGCTTTTTTGTAGATTCCCATCCTTATAATACCCAAGTGCACGTCGGTTAGTCTTCCCAAAGGGTGATATAAAAGGCAAAAATCCCCCAAATCCATGATTCTATCGTATTTCCACTTAGAGGAATCAAAAGCGGCAATTTTCTCTTCTCTCAAAAGGCAACTAAGGTTCTTCAAGCTCAATTTAAATTCTACAAAATTTCTCAAGGATTTTTCCTTCAGGTATTTGGGTATTCAATAAGGATCTCCTTTCATCCTTATAGAAAAATTATGATTTTTATTCATGAAATCTATGATTTCTATAAATAAGGGATTTTACCCAATTGTTATTCTAAGCTTAAAATTCAACTCCCCATGATATAATTTTCATTCCTAAGCATGTTTTAATGGTTATTCATGGTTTTTTAGGACCATATCATATCATTTTGGTATTCTCCAATCCAAGAATATTTTATATGATATTAGTTGAGATTTCAAGCATATGATCAAGTTATATGAGTTTTCCCTAATTTGTTATGCCTATTTTGTAATTAAACGTGATACATGTTTTACCGAACAAATAGCATCCTTCCATGTTCAAACTCATGAGTTTCCTTACTATGACATGTTGTTATGTTTTGGGCCTAAATTATAAATTTTCTCTTAATGTCGGTTAATACTTTCATGAATAGCGCTGGTGGGTTATGAACACCCGATACCAAGATTTTAAACAAGAATCAATTTACAAGTTCATGATTCCTTTAGTTTATGTATATAGTATTAATTTCATAATATCATGGCTTAATTATATCATTTTATGTTTAATTATACTTTAGGGGCTTTTAGTTGGGAGTAACACTTAGAACCAAGTGAGCGCAGGGATGGCGGCTCCTCGTCAGTTAGGCATAAGTTGTTAGTAGCAATCCCTAAGTTATAGAACTACTTTGCCATTATAGGTTATGAGGGGTCATCCATCAATTTAGGCTTGACACCCTCTTAGGGGTCAGTCGTCAATTTTGGCTTGACACCTTATTCCTTTGGGATATCAGATTAGTGAATCTATGCCAACTAATATTGGTACCTTTGGCAAGATACCGATACCCATCAAATTGGGGTTACAGGTTGGACCTCGATTAGCTCAAATTGGGGTATGCCAGTTATTGTTAGCTCCCACAGTCCTCTGTTTAGTTCAGATATGCATGACCTTTTATTTAGTTATTCAGTTATTTAGTTTTATATAGTACATCTTTATACTTGGGCGTTGTATCAGTTCACATCCCATAGTTCCAGACTTAGTATTCATACATAACCCTCAGTACAGTTTTACAGCATATTCAGCTTTAACTTGAGACTACATATAGTATTCATGTATCTACTACTTCCTAGCTTATAGAAATGTTTTAGCTCATGATTTTGAAATTTCATTATGCCTTATAGCCTTATGTACAGAAATGTTTTAAATGGATATTTTAGCAAATGGATTATAACCTCTATCTTAAATCACGTTTTAAGTAATTTTATGACTAATGGATATCTTACATACTAAGTATATTCTAAAGTACTGATAGCATACCTCTTTCTCCTAAATTTTTATAAGATTTAAATTTTGGTGCTTACTCTTAGGATTATGACCCAGCAGATCCCAGCATTCAGCCTGCAGGTGATGAGTTCTCTTACTTTGAGTTCTCAAGTAAGTCATTCTTGTATTGTATTTTTTTTTTTGTATGTATTTATGAGGGATAGTTGGGTCATGTACAAACTACCTGTAGTTAGTATTAGTAGAGGCTTCATAAATGGTCAGTCAGAATCATTGTATGTAGTTTTAATTTTCCCCATTCTTTTAGATTAGAATGTTGTAAACATTGAACAAAAATGTATTGAAACAGTTTATCTTATAACTATGCCTCCACTTAGTAAATTTATCTTTTATATTTGTTTTAATCAGTTGCTCTAACATTATACCAGTACCATAGTTAGCTTAGGATAATTTGTGGTTCTAAGCACCGTGTTACGACTAGGGGGTAGTCTTGGTCATTACATTTGCTCACTTCTTGCCTGCAAGGACCAACGACTTAGGAGAGCATTATTCTAAGTTATTAATTCAAGAGATTTTAAAGTTTAATAGTGTGCTAGTGTCTATTATTTCAAACTGAGATATATATTTTTCATCTCACTTCTGGTATTTATTTCATAATGGTTTGGGTACAAAGGTGAACCTTAGCACCGATTTCCACCCTCAAATGGATAGGCAAGTGGAGCGTATTATTTAGACTTTGAAGGATATGGTAGGGCATGTGTGATTGATTTTAAGGGAAATTTGATTGATTATTTGCCTCTTATTGAGATCATAATCATAATAATTATCACTCGTGCATCTAAATGTCTCCTCTGAAGTCTCTTTATGGTACAAGGTGTAGATATCTTATTGGGTGGTTTGAGGTTTTTAAGACTAGGTTGTTTGGTCCTGACTTAGTTCATCAAGATATAAAGTAGGTGAAGGTAATTAGATAAAGGCTTAGGACTGCTCAGAGTCATCAAAAGTCCTTTGCAAATATGGGGCAAAGAGAATTGGAGTTTGAAGTAAATGTTTGGGTATTCTTGAAGGTGTCTCACATGAAATGAGTCATGATGTTTGGGAAGAAGGGAAAGCTCAGGCCCATTATATTGGTCCATATCAAATTATATGGAGAATGGGTAATGTTGCTTATGAGTTAGATTTTCCTATGAGTTTGTGTTATATTAATCTTGTATTTCATGTGTACATGCTGAAAAGTGTGTGGGTGATCCTTTCTTGATAGTGTCTGTTAAGGATGTTGATGTTATAGATTCCTTATCTTATGAGGAAGTCCTGGTTGAGATATTGGATAGGCAAGTTCGTAGGTTCAGGACCAAGGATGTTGCTTCGGTAAAAGTTCTTTGGAGACACCAAAATGTAGAAGAGGCTACATATAAAGATGAGGAAGATATGGAGGCCAAATATCCATTCTTATTACTCGTGTTAGATAAAATATTTAAGGTAAGGGTTTCATTTTCCTCTTGTTACTTTCTAAGTTGGTAATTTGATTCTGGTTTGTTCTTGCTATTCTCATTCTAAAAGAATCCTAACTCATAGTTTGGGGATAAATTATACTAAGGGAGGGATAATGTAAGACCCCTTAAAATTTTAATCATTTTATTTTTGATGTACTCGCGTATATAATATCGATTTTTTACTTGAATTGGGTTTTGAGATGTTAAAAGTGTAATTTAGGAAAGTTTTGGAATTTTTGAAAAGGGTTTGGGACTATTTTAGAACTTTGAGGTAGTTTGCCTCCATGATATAATTGTGCCAGTGAGGTTAGCCTTCCTGATATCAGCATGGCATGGGGGATAACTTCCGCGATAAGGTTGTGCCACGCTAAGGAGCAAATTTCATCCAGTTTTGTTTTCTCTCATAGGGTAAAAGGCTTTCGGTCTTTTTACCCTTTCCATGACTTATAACATAAAATTTACCTTTTCCTCTTTATTTGAAAGTATCAAACACTCTTATATTATTCTCCAACACCATAAACAAGAAAGCTTAAGATTTTTACAATAAATCACTATTTTGGGCTCCAAACTTCAAATTGTTTTCAAATTCTTGTGTGTTTAGGGCATGTTTCTCTTCACCTAAACTTTAATTTTAAATGATGGCATGAATTAAATGGTTTTCCACATGATTTAAGTTGTGGGTTTTGAAATTTGGTTTAGGGTTTTTGGTTGTAAATGGTTGAATTACTTGTCCCATGTTTTGAATTGATTATTTATGCTTTAAATTGGTATGAGGGACATAGGTTTTTCCAAATTGGATGAATTTTGGCTTGGAATTGCATGAACCTCAACCCACTTTGTGAATTTAATTTTAATTACGAACAATTGCATTGTTTATGTTGCTTTTGAAATTAATGCATTGCATTATTGAATAATGGATATAAAAGAATGGATTTGGATGGCCTTACTTTCCGTGATTTGGATTTTAATGGAATTTGGGAGTCCAATTTAGTTGTGTTAATTGGTTTGACATAAATATATTAGCTTGTAAGCATATTGGTATGACGATACCAAGTAGTAAATTCCTTAATGGATGACTCCCGAGTTAATGGTTGGAATTATGTGCAAATATTTTAATTTGGGCTTAAAGAGGGGGTTGTTTAGTTCACTGTAAAAGTGTGAGTTCCAAGGGAGAGAATACTGAAAACCACTCTCGTCAGTTAACATGCATTGGGGCTCTTTCAGCAGGGGAGCTGGACCCATATAGCCTATGGGTGCCTTTAGTATAGATCGAGCTACATAGTTCAGGTTAATAGTTTTTAAACAGTCATGTTCATGACCCCTACCCTATCCTGACGTCTTAGATATGTATATATGAATTTGTTCATGTGGTTTTAACTGATTTTGGATATGGCATTATGTTATAACTATCCCTGAGTTACCTGCCAGTGCTTATCCCACTAACCATCCTAGGATGCTACATTGTTTTATGATGTAGGGTCTAAAGACACTTTTGTTGCTCTTGTGCAACATTTGATGTATTAGCACATTTTTTGAGTTGTTATGAGGTGGTGAGCCTCCATCCTTAGAAAGGTCTTATCATTTAATTATATTTTCCCTATTTAATTAGTACTTTTGGGTTCTTTTTGGTTATAGTCAGGGGCATGTCCCAACATAGTTATTATTCTGGTTTAGAGGTTTTCGTGTATAGATGTGGGTTGGTTAGTTGTTGATTGACTCTTAGTTTCCATAGAGTTAACTATTCATCTCTTATTACTGTTTAATTGTCTTCCGCATTTTTTATTATTATTATTTTTGTTCTCATAAGGTTATACAATTGGGGTGGTCTTCAATCCATAGTGGGCTTGAGATCACAGTCAAGCCCTGGCTCGGGTCGTGACATAAAATATGAGAAATAAGCTAAATCAGGGGAAAAGGTCAAACCTATAATAATTCTCCAAATACTAAAAGTACACAAATGAATATATAATGACAAAGAGAACATAGTTATTTATAGCATAACTGGCCCCCCATAAGCCCAGAAGACGCAAACAAAGTAAATAATCCAATGCAAGTCCCCATAAGCATGATGGATGTAATAAAAAGAAGTAATAACAATAAATATTCAAATTATCCAAATCTCGATAACATAACCATGGATCTTTCCATACAATAAACACTAGACTTGAACCGTTTCTATGATTGTCATAAATAACCTCTCAATGCTAGACTCTACTCAAAAATAATATCTCATATACCAGACTTGAACCAAAAATAAAATCATCTTGAATACTAGACTTGAATCAGAACTAATATCATTGTAGATTCTATACTTGAACCGATCTTAGCATCTCCTAAGTACCAATCTTAGCATAAGTCCTAATATTCTAAACCCTCCTCGAGCTCATAAATATAACTAGGATGGAGTATAAAGGCCTATTTAGTCTACAAGGACCTAATAGTGATCATCGCCTAATGCAGGCTGAAGGGCCCACTTGTAACTCGCCATTCTAAGGGAATTTTTTCTCAAGACTAGACTTAGGTTCCAAATCCCACTACAAGGTAGTAAATAAACCTCATTAGCACTAGGATATCAGTTCCACCTCAAGAATGAGTAATTAAGTCAAATACGTCTAATTATGGTTTGCTAAGGACTAAATAGTCTATATTCGCTAAATATAACACCAAGTCATAATTTCCAACTCAAAACTAGGCCCTCTTTTGAGAAGCCTCCACATGATGTCACACCATCAAAATAGTGATCTACGCATTAATATGTGAATAATGATAGCTATATTGCATTTTTATGCTTTGGGTCCAAAATTGAGTTTAAATCCGGTGTAGGGACAGCTTGTAAAATTACATTTTTGAAACTATCAATACGTCTCCCTATTTTCAAGGATCATTTAGCCTCAAGAATTAGTAAATTTCGACACTCAAACGATACCAAAATCAACCTATCTAGAAATTAGGGATTTCTGACAAAATTAGGGAATAAATTCAAGAATTAGATAGAAACATAAAAGGATTGCAATGAGGAAATGATTATTCTAAGCTCACCAACACCCCCACGATTACCCAAAGATTAGTCTCCCAATTTTCCACACTCTCTGGGCTTATGGCTCTTGAGACTTATGAGAAATAGAAGAAAATTGGGCAAGGGGTGAATTTAATTCCCTTCCAGGTGCTGATTTAGAGGTTACTTGACCTCTAAAGCAGTCACCGCTAAAGAGAAATAGTATGGCTAAAGTGGTCCCCGACCTAGGTCACCCTATACTAAAGCAGAAAAAATGTCGCTTAAGCGACATCTACTTCAGAGGTAAGGATACCGCTAAAGAGAATAAGGTGGGACTATCATTACACGATAAATTCCTCCATTTAACCAACCAAAGGTCCGCTTAAGCGACCTATTGTCGGCAAGCAGATTCACCAGTTGAACCTGAATTTTGCCAAGTTTCCACTGACCCCTCGAGATTTATTTAGAATCCTGTGAACACAAAAGAACTATGCTACCCTAATAAATTCAATATTTAAGAAATAATAAAAACATCAAAATTTTCATCCCAAGTTATTTTGATGAAATATGGACCTACACCCAAAGGTCAAGTTTACCAAATCCCACATAATAGCCCAAAATGAGTCCAGAAGTATTAGGACCCAAACAGAAGGTTTCTTAGCCTAAAATCAATGTTTGGAGCTGATGGAAATATTCTAATTGGCATACAAGGTCATTAACCTAAATTTTATGCCCGATAGCCAATTACCAGTAAATACTTCAAAATAGAATTGGATCTAAGAACCAAACGAATTACCCAGTAATTGAACTATTAAATCTAGGAAACTATAGGAAAGCTTTAAATAGTGAAAAAGGGTGGAAAGAAGAAAATGACCTTCGAGGTCATTTTATTGAGGCTTTATCAACAAAACACCAATCACGAATTACAACCCTCAAACCCAGGATTGTTATGGACATAAAATAGCATTTTCCAGGCAATACCAACCCATGAGTCACTAACTCATAATAAAAGTAAACTTTCACATTGTAAAACCCAAACGCATGAGACAACATAAAAAGTAGGGTCTTTGCATATTTGGGAGTAGTAAACGGGATAACTAACGCTAATCGAAGAGAATTTCCCCAATCAAAGTTAACTCGTCACTAGTCAGAGCACGAGATTGTCAATTTGGTACCTATAAAACTTTCAACTATGTGAGGCTATAGAAAATAATCTCTATAACCCCTAATTTTACCCCTGAATGCCTCAATTCAGTGTGGTTAAGGGGAGAAGGAAATGTAGGGGGTTTTGGGATAATACTTTGAAATTTGAAATTATAAACTAAGGGATAAGCCTTTGACACGTTAAAAGTTGCACGAATTGGAAGAACTAAGGCAAAACAATTATAGGGAATTTTAGAAAAAATGCAAAATTCCTCTGTGGCTAATCAAAATTGAATGAGTGCATACCTTTATGGTAAGATATTAAGAGAGATTTTGCAAAATAAAAGGGAAATAATATCGTTGGGTATAAATTTTAGTGATCCACACATCAATCGTACCAATTTTATGGCAGCTTGATAAATTTTAGACAATTTAGGTTGTCATTGATGTTCCAGGCTTGCTGAACATTTGGTTGATGTTGTTGAAAATCGTTTGGCTTTGTGGACTATTTATACTAGTGCAAATGAAAAAAATATAGACAAGAGAGGGGTGTGTAGAATTGTGATGTGGACACGTGGAATTGTGAAATGTGATCTTTTATGATTTAAGAATGCGTGTGAGGGAGGTACATATGTATATATATTTCTCCCTCTATTTATCTATTTTTCTTTTTAATTCATTTTAAAAATAATGATTCTTTCCTTTTTTGAAAATACTTTAATTCCAACTTATCTTATGACATATTTAAGGCCATAAGATTAAAGAATATCTTGGTATATTTGACATGACTTTAATTTAAGCCACAAGATTCAAAGTCCTTTAGTTCATAATCTTTGTGTCAAGTAAAAGTAGGTTATTCTTTTTTAAATGGAGGGAGTATATGAATTAATGTATATATCTGTAGGAGTGTGCGCGAATTAGAGAATTTAATTTTGGGGGTAAAAGAAGAGGTTGGTTGGGTATAAGTGAGGGTTGATACTAGGCTGGCAGGTCATAAAAAGGAGGCCCAAATGAAATCTTTTGACTAATTTAATTAACATAATAACCAAATTAACATGTTTCGATAGAATTTGGTCAATTGAATCATAATAGAGATAAATTAAGCTCACAAAATTTTAAATAACCATTTCTAGAATCATAATTATTTTATTTAAAATTAAGAAAATAATTATAGAACTAATTTCTTATTTTTAATCAATTTTGGAGGAAAAATTAAGTGTTTTCCAATTTAAGCATGATCTTCAGTGAAGATAATTTCTAAAATATTTTCCTTAAGTGAAACTTATGTTCTCCAATATAACTAATTATAGAATATATTTTTATCACCTAAAATCACATTTAATCATCCTGAAATTATTTTTAAAAATTATTCTTCTTCAATAAAAAATTATTTCAAAGTTTTTTGGGATTAAAAGAAGCTCAAAAATTAATTTTGAAATACGGAGGGCAAAATATGTATCAACTATGTATGCCTGGTTAGTACCCATGATTTGCCAAGTATGGAGTAGGCTAAGGTAAAGGTTATATGGTACCCTTAAGAGTTAGGTTGAAGGATTATAGATAGACGATGATCAGAGTCTTCATATAGTTCATGTTTCTTTCTTCTGTGTGGATAAAAAGTTAGAAGAGTAGTGTTAGTAGACTACAAGAAAAAGACTTGATTTTTAAGTTGTGGGAAAGTGTCTATGTGTGCCAATCGGGGTAGAACTTATATATTGATGACTATGGAGGCTTGAGAAATTTAATAGAATTATTCCAGAAGGATGTCCTAGCAAGGTTTTTCTTATCTACATACATAGTCTATCAGGCGAAGTTTATCCTTTATGTGTGTAGTAACCCCCCAACCATTAGAATAAATTTATTATAGTCTTCTTTAGAGAATACAGTGCAGGTCCACAAACCAGCATTTAATGGCATATTTGATGTTTTTGATCAAGAATTATTGTATGTTTTTAAATTACTCTTGTTAGATTTGACCATACTAATATTACGTGTAGGAAAAGGAACCGAATAGACAAAAGTGTTGGAATCCACTAAAAATAGGGTTTTGACAAGCTATAGTCCACTCCACAGACCATGGAATGAAGCATCGACCCTTTGGCGAATAGTCATCCAAATCGTCAAATTGAACTAATGAATATGCCAAGAGACATAAAGTTGATTACTCTTTCGAGGAACCATTATTTTCTCAATAGACCATCGACCTAACCTTGGAACAAAAGAAGTTTAAATGACTTTCACTAGAACTGGATGATAGTTTATCCAACAAACTGTCACTCTAATGCTCGAAATTTATCCAACCCATGAAAAATGATTCTATAATAGATCATTCCATTGTTATAATATTTTTTTAGTATAGTGCTCGAGTGGATTCGGTATTAGGATGGAAGTTGTGGAAATCTCATACTAGGGTGAGTTAGGACTAACTATGAGTATCACATGATTTAGAGACCTTTTGTTTATTATGGTGGTTAGTATGTTAATTGTATAAGTTTGATGTGATAAATGAGTAGTAAGTGATCCATATAAACATATGGAATAAAATTTGGGTGTATAGAACTATGGTTATAGCATTTGTTATGACAGGATAAATCCATGTTGTCAAAAAATAAAGCATGCATTGTAAAAGAGAAAAACATAATATTCTCTCAAACTGCTATTTAGGCTCCTATTTAGTGGCCCTAGCTTACTATAATGAAACTTCTGTAGTGATAGGGGGACCGGTATTTTAACAACCCAAGACTACACTGAACATCACACGATGCTTAGAAACACAAGTGATACCAAGCTAACCGATGATTACAGCAACTAAATGAAATACACAAAACTAGAAATAATTAGTGAAAAAACATCATTATCTGAACTTGTTAAGTACAATAATAATTAAAAAATTTACAACACTGTTTATACAAAAAAAAACTAAAATTGAATACATCAAAACTGACAGACTGTCTATAAAGTCTCTACTAATACTGACTATAGATAATCGGGACATGACCCCCATCTATCCTTAATTAATATGATGGAATAAATATAAAATACTTAATTTACAAACTGACTTGAGTCCTCGAATAAAGAGAACTCATCATCGGCTGACTGAAAGCTATAAACTACCTGATCAGGATGTTGTGGCCTACAACTGATACCTATATTATAAAATAATATAGCCATACAGATGTATATACGATCAATACTTCTGGAATTTACTAATTACGTAGGGGTGAATGGAATAAGTAAAACTAAATCAATGCATATTCTTAAACATGCATGCTAAGTGCTAATAGACTCACCTTGATTATAAATAAAAGTAAAAGCTGAAATAACATAAGCATAAATCATAACACAATATCTGAAAAAAGCTTGTGAGTCATTACACTTAGTTTCTAAGGAGATTCTTATAACCAACATAAACCATGTGAGCTAGCATGGAGTCCAACTTCTACCCACATTGAGGAGGGTTGTTCTATCCTTGCTATCGGTATAGAACTTGAACTAAACTGGAGTGATCACAAAATTGAGGCCATTTAGGAAAGGAAGATGCTCTTTGGCGAAACCTTTGTAACCTATGATGGCATGTAGTTTCAAGGGAATAGGAACTGAACCCACGTTCCCCTCTCTATGGTGCTCATAATATATGAATTCAGCTTAAATTAAGCGTATGGGCTCATAAATCTGAAAATCGATCATCCTTCTTTTAATAAGTCATACTCATGAATAACTGTGTGAATTTCATATTATCTCTAAGATCATAAGATCACTGCTAATATTTGAATCATACTTTAATAATATAAAAACTAAAATAGTAAGCCTGAACTTCATGTAAACTAAGAGAATCGTGCTATAATAACATACTCTTATTTGTAAACTAACTAAATCATGTTGAAACTCGTGTACATTTATCAACTCATGGAACTTCAAGTCAAAAAACTAAAATTCATCTCATAAAAATAATTGCGTAGGTAAAAACATGAGTATAGGTAAATTATTGTGCTAACTGAACTTTAAATCACATGATAATGTAATAATTTCAAAAACATGAAAAATAGGCATAAACCCTAGCCTACAAATCTTTAAAACTCATATAATAATTCAATTTTTGGGAACAAGGATGAAAGGTTACACTTGTTTGAACCTCACATACCATAAATTGACGAACATTCTTGAGAGAAACTTGAACTAGAGCCTTGGAAGTTGAGCTTTGAGAAGAATTCCTAACTTCTTTTCTCTTTAGAGTGGAGAGGAGAATGTACTTTAAAAATGACTAATGATGATTAAAGAATGTTCATTAGGTGATTAAAGTCATGGGGGAGGAGTTTGGTGTAAGAAAAAGACCAAAATACCCCTATGAAAACTAAAATAGTTTGCGGGAATTTCTCAATTGATGATCTTAGTTGCCTATCAACTAGGTGACGGACCATCAACTCCCTTTGTCAATCTCTATCCATCTTTGATTTTTATTGGTTAGGGTTGAGGACTTGAATTGACAATCCGTTAATTAGTTGACAGCTCATCAACTCTCGTCATCAATATATAGCTAATTTTAATCTTTACTGCCTAAGGTTGACGACTCAGTTGACTGCCCGTCAACTAGTTGATTACTCATCATCAGCCATCTTCAATCTATTGAAAACAAATACCCTTAGGTAAAATAAGCATAACGTTCTACTCCAGTATCTGATTAAGGTAAAATCAGATGCGTTTGATAGAAGATGTGAAGAGCATTAATTTGGTGGGTCTTGAGCTCTAAAACTCTATATATTATAGAAGTCACACTCATTTAAAATTTACCCTTTTAGGATTAAAACTAAAATGCAATCGACAACAAATGCTCTCAACTTAACTTTGCTCTAAATATTTCCTATGACCATGATTCGCAAAGAAAACACTTTACACGTAAGTTGAATGGTTATGACACTTATATGGGGTTTAAGATAATTGCTTTTGGGCCTTTAAACATATAAAGAATGGTTAGAAACTTGGCTAGGAGTTTGCATTTCAATATCTCCCATTGTAACCATTCATCCTCAAATGAAGACTGCTATTCAAATAAAAAGAGTGTAGTTACTATCTTGAAACTAAATTTCTAAAATTTACCATGTCTTGTAACTAGAATTATTTTTTGATAGGGTACTTACTCAGCTGATACATATGGAATAACAGTACATACATAGGAATCATATGGAATAATATAGACATGACATTTGAATAGCACACGTCTAGGAGGGAGGTCTACTACTTTATCTGAATCACTGTTAGAACTGATCAAATACATATACTAGACCATTATGTATTGTAATGAAGGGTATAGCTTAACTGAAAAGATTAAACATCTAACATGAAATTGATTTCTGAGCTGACTTGATTGACTATATGAAGTTGGTTCTTGCTTAGAGTTTAGAACTCAATTGAAGCTTTCATGACACAATCATACATATAGAACTGGAAAGTGAGAGCTAATGCAATGAAATTTCCAAGAGTTACTATTAATAGAATATGAGTTTTCTTGGACTTTCTTTATCATAACTTCTAATAACAATTAAGGGAAAGAATTTTGGGCATAATTTGGGAATAGAATTCGAATAAGGAATCACAACATGGCTAAAACTAGTAAAATCCATTGATATAGGTTCATATGATAGAGATGGTATAGATTTAAACATGAGACATCCTCTTGCTAAAACTATAAATCACTGAATATAGGTATATAGAACAAAAGCAAGAACACGATTACTATCCCTTTGGCAATGCAACTTGTTAAAATATAGGGGTGCACGATCATTCTAGGGACTTGGTCCCTAAGACTACGATAAAGGCAACAAAACAGTAATGAACTAAAACTAGCAGGAACTAAAGAAACATAATGATTTACGTTGAAACGTCCTTTCCCAAGGGACGAAAAATGATGGCTTGCCCTCACAAGCACTCGAACTTCACTATAATCAGAACTCATTAATTACAGACTCCAAGAACTTAAATCTAAGTTCACATTGGTTCCAATAGCTCTACTACAACCACCTCTATTCACTTCAACCACCTCACAATCAAATAACTTTAATTTATTTGACCTTTAGTAACTCAACCAAAGCACTCTACTGGCACGAAAAAGACATTACTCATAAAATATAAGTAATTTTATTACAAAGAAAGACTTGACTCAAGAATAATTAAACTTTAAGCACACATAGGCTTGGATCTTGAGAAAAAAAGAGTTTGCACCATTTTGTTGATTCACCAATTTTGCAAAAACTACTTATATAAGAGTCATTCTTTTCTATTTATAGTAGTATAAAAATCAGGGTTGAATTTTAATTGGACCAGGTTTCACAATGGTACATTGCACTCCTCCATAGTTAGTTGCACTAGTGGACAAAACTGTGCAGAGATATGATAGTTGTACCTCTTCATGATTAGCTAGGGACCTAGTCCTTTAAAAATAACTGATCATAATCAAAACATGAGACATCAATTCTCCTCATTTTTCATGATAACAAACCATAATCTTAAAGCAACAATACTTATTCAAACATTAGAGCACTCACTTCTGTCCTTATATCTTTCCCTTAACACCATGATGCCTCCTTTTTTGTTATCCTTATCAATATTCTTTTTTTTAGATAGCTAGCCACATCAACATCACACACACTTAGTATAGAACCTGGTTCCTACCCCAATGAATCCAGTACTTCTCTATTTGGTATCATTAAAAAGAAAGAATAATAAACTAAAAATAAAATAAGCATAATTCAGTTAACTCATATCCACTAAGGCAACACTAACATGAATGATCACCTAAGTAAATAAGATAGATGATAAAAAAAATAAGGAATTAATTTATAGAAAATAGGATAAGTACCATTACAGTAAACCAAAAACATAAAACATCTAAATCTTGAGAAGGCCATACAGGGATCAAGGACATAAAATTGATACAGAGAAAGATTAAGATTAGGAGGGAAGGGGCTTAGGTAGATGCAGGTTTAGTGAAGAGGGTCTTTAGAAGCATCTCTATTCTAGAACTTATAGCAGCATGATAATCCAATAACTGCTTTATTAGGTCCTTCACTTTATTACTTAAACTCTGGACCTCATTAGTAAGTGTTGAAATCTTCTTCTTCAGATCTGCAGTCTTTGCACTATCTGCTTCATTGGCACCTAGTCCCTTTGATGACGGCTACTGAATTTTCAATATCAACGCAAGGATTTCTGCATCATTAGTGGCCATAGCAACTCTCATCTTTTCTAACTCCTTACTTAACCTCTCTTGAACTACCAATAGTTCTAACAAATGTGACATGGTCCCAGTTTTCCTTCAACAAACTCATTTTCAACCAAAGTAGTCAGGGTAAACATTTGCTTCATAGTTCTAGGAGTTCCATTTTCATAGACCACCCAAAAATAATCAAACACCATATTCAATAAGTATCCATATGTCATACCATGCCTTCCATCTTTCTTATGGATTACTTTGAATATATTTTGAATTATGAATATAGGCAGACTAATTAACTCAAATTTATTAAGCCACTACATCACATACGAATCTATGCCAGAAGCAATAGTTTTTTTCTTAGATCTTAGCAGTGTTACATTGTTAACAAACTCAAACACCAATTGAAACTCACCCTTGAGAAAAATCTCTCTTACACCAGCCATAGAAGTTCCTTCTACTTTTAAAGCATCCACCATAAACTCAGTTGAGGGTTGTTGTTTTGAGACGGTACTCATACCCACAATGGGAACATCAAAAATTTTCCTAAGAAGTTCTTTATCTAATTTTATTTTCTTTCCTTCTATTATTGTAGTCAGGCTCTCCCCATCTTTAGGGAATTTCACAATGTAGAAGAAATGTCTTACTTCAGCTTGATAGATCGAGAAAACTTGTTCTTCTAGAAGAGATAACTAGCCATGGTGTCTAACATACTCAATCAGTTCCATCATTCCTAGTTTTTCAAAATTTCTAGAGTCAAAGACCCTACCAGTCATCATATTTTGATTTTTGAGCTCTTCATTTCTCTTTTCTCTAGAAACAAACTTTTTTTTCTCATCTTTCTTTCTTTTTTTAGAGAAACTTCTTCGTTCTTCTTTTGAATCTTTCCTCTTCTTAGAACCAGGTCCTTTAGAGATTTTCTTCTTCTTCTTCTTAACTACAATGTGTTTTTATTTCATCCCAGCAGGGCTTCTAGACTTTGAAGTGGAAGACCTAGTCCTTCCTTCATCATGAATATCTTTTATTCATTTTTCAATTGCGGTAGGAACATCAGGATCAATATCCTCACCTTCTTCAATATCAACAACTTTTTCATTTTCATCCTCCACTACACTGGCTTTCTTCAGTCATCCTCTCTTTGCAGTAGATGACTTTCTAGCCTACATACCATCCCCTAATAACTTCTTCTTAGAACCCCTAGTTGAGTATGTCCTAGTAACCTTCCTGCCAGAGTTCACAACATTCCCTTTACCTTTACTTTAACTTTGTTTCTACACTAACCATCTTGGTGGTTTAGTATAATTATCTGCCTCATCCTCCTCATTTGAAGGTTATACAAACTCACCACCTTTAATATTATCTCCTTTAGGAGAAGATTCTCTTATCTTTTCACCCATCACTTTCTCTTCTAAGATAAAGGTACCTTCTCTAGGATCATTTGCAAGCAGAATTATGTTTTTAGCCACCCATCCCTTACTGCTGGAGAGATTAGACCTTTTTACTGGGATTTTTTTTATTAAAAATTTAAGCAAATATGGAATATGATTCTGAAGAAGTAGGCGAGCTCAATACGATTAGGATTTTAAAGGGATCAATTATTTTAGGTTCTTCTGAGGCAGAAAGGAAATTTAAGAAACTTTGGGTTTAATAGGTAACCCAAAAGCTTAATTTTGGTCCTCCACCATGGTTGATTCAACAATAATTTCCATGGTTTTTTAAGTTTCTTCTGGAGTGGGATTATTTGGAGGATTAGTAATTTTAAGGAAAGATGTATTAGGTGGAGTGAACTCAAATTCTTTAGAAGGATTAGAAGAAAAATCTTCTACCACTTTGGACAATGAAGGATTAGGATTTTTGATTTTAGGTTTTTCTGACAGGAGTGACAGGGGTTGGACATTTTCTGACTCTTTAGTAGGGTTTGAGAGAGTTCGAATTTCATCCATTTGGTGCTTTTATGAGAGAAAAGAAAAACTTTTTTCTGAGAGGACGAGTTTTGATGAAGAAAATTAAAGAGTTAATTTGAGAGAGAATAGGAGAAACAAGATTTGATTTTGAAATTTAAGGGAACAAATCATTATTATTTTAGGGACCTTTTAGAGAGAATGATGTGTCTGGTCCTAATAGGTGAAACCCTTCACCTTTCTAGGGATTTGACTGTTTTTACTCATTGAAAAAAAATATGGATGTTTTAGACAGACTTATTATCTTAAAGTACACAGTTTTGGTACTAACTTGAGAGAATGGAATAGATCTCTCTCTTTCTTGAGTGATTTCTTAGAGTTGTGTATGTCTTATTTGTTCTCCTTCAAAGCAGTTCACCATATATGTATACCTACAAAGGTATGGTACTAAGTTAGACCAATAAGTGCATACTTCATAAAGGATACCTGTCTCCTAATCATAGCCAATTTATGGAGAAAAACTAAATGATTAAGTAGGTCAGTTCATTTTGATCAGCCCTAGTTGCTCCTTGTGAAGAGCATTTGTAAAGATATTTGTTATCTGATCCTCAGTTTACAAAACTTCATACAAATAACTCATTTCTTAATATTGTTTCTCAGAAAATGATGCCTTACATCAATATGTTTGGTCCTCTTATGCTCTACTAAAATTTTCCTATGTTAATAGCACTTGTATTGTCACACATCAACAGGATAGTGTATGAAACAATACCAAAGTCTTTTAATTATTATTTGATCCATAGAAACTGAGCACAGCATGAGGCTATAGCTATATATTTAGCTTCACCAATAGATAAAGCAACTGAGTTCTGCTTCTGAAAGCAACATAAAATTAGTCATGAACCAAGAAAATCAGTCATTCCTCAGTTGTTTTTTCTATCCACTAAATATCCAGCATAGTCAGCATCAGCATAGCCTATTAGTCAAATCTATCTCCAGATAGATAGTCAAGACTAGATCCTCTATTCCTTTCAAATACCTGAGAATTTTTTTTTACAGCTTTTAAATGAGACCCCTTTGGACAAGCCTGAAATCCAGCACAAATTCCCATATTAAATACAATATTTGGCTTACTTGTAGTGAGAATTAGCAAAGATCCAATAATAACTCGATACATGGTCTCATTTACTGAAGGACTAGGTTCATCATTATCCATCTTTGAACTAGTTCTAATAGGAGTATCAATTATCTTGGATTCACCCATATTATATTTCTTCAGCAGCTCCTTAATGTATTTTTCTTGACAAATCATTGTCCCTTGAGAGGTTTTCTTGATCTGTAGGCCTAGGAAGAAACTTAATTCACCCATTATGCTCATATCAAATTTACTTCCCATTAGTTTTAAAACTCTTCACATAGGGATTTAGAGGTGGATCCAAAAATTATGTCATCAACATATATCTGAACAATTAGCAAGTTATTACATCTTGACATCAAAAAGACAGTATTGTCAATTTTCCCTCTTTTAAAGCCATTGTCCAGAAGAAACTTTTAGAGTCTCTCATACCAATCTTTAGGTGCTTGTTCAAACCAACAGAGAGTTTTATCAAATTTGAGCACATGATGTGGACAGTTTGTATCTTCAAAAGCTAGAGGGTTTTTTACAAACACTTATTCCTTTATATTCACATTTAGAAAGGAACTTTTGACATCTATTTGAAAGAGTTTGAACCCCATATAGGATAAAAATACAATAACAATCCTAATACCTTTTATCCTTACAACTGGAGCAAATTTATCATTATAAATAATTCCTTTCTCCAGGTTATAGCCTTGAACAGTCAGCCTTGCTTTATTTCTGTTGATAGTTCCATGTTCATCCTACTTATTTTTGTACACCCATTTAGTCCCAATAACTATTCTATCAACAGGCCTAGGGACCAGGTGCTATACTTTGCTTCTTCTTCTTCGATATTATATTGATCTAGTCAGTATCTTTAAGATCTTCTTTCATATTTTGGGCTCAATTTGTGATAAGAAGTTTGATAAGGCCATGAAATTTCTTTCTTGAGATCTTTTTTAAACTCCATATTCCAAAGAAGATGTCAAATCTTCAAGAGAGTGAGAGGATTTGTTCTTTAAATTTATCATTCTGAGTTGAGTTCTGTTGGGACCAGGTCCTTAGAAATTTTGACTTGATACTTCTTGATGTTGTTCAACTGTGGTTAGAGTCTATAACAAAGATACTAACTCACCATCACCTTCATCATTCTCAACTGTATCAACTAGTCCTTGACCAACATCTTTATCTATGTCATCCCTTAGAATTTGAATGAGTTCTTTCATTTCAGAATCTTTATTTCTACTATAATTCGTCAGCTTTTCTAACTCATCAAATACTACATGTACACTTTCTTCCATACACAGAGCTCTCCTGTCAAAGACTTTGTATGCTTTGCTTGTTGAGGAGTAGACCATAAATGTTGCTTCATCATTTTTGAGTCAAACTTTTCTAGCTCATTCTTTCCATTGTTTAGAATAAATCATTTTTACCCAAATGGTCTGAAATAGTTTAGCTTAGGCTTTTTATTGAACACAAGCTCAAATGGGGTCTTGTTAAAGAGAGATCTTATCTAACACCTATTTGTCACGTAATAGGCAGTATTAACAACTTCAGCCCAAAAGCCTTTGGAAAGTCCACTGTCAATCAACATGGTCTTGGCAATCTCTATAAGAGTCTTGTTTATTATTCAATAATCCCATTTTTCTAAAGAGTCCTAGGAGTAGAGAAATTATTACTAATTCTATTTTTTGCATAAAAATCTGCAACTAAGGAGTCTAAATTTAGCTTCATCTAAATTTTCTTGGCAAATGTCACCATAACTTCATAGATTTCATCCTTGGTTCTCAAGAACAGTGTCTAGGTAAACCTAAAGTAGTCATCTACTATAATAAACACATACCTCTTTCTACCACTACTTTGGACTCTAATAGGTCCACAGAAGTCCATATCTAGCAACTCAAGTAGTCTGGAGGTACTAACCTATTTTTTATGCTTAAAAGAGGACCTGGTTTGTTTTCCCCTGGCAAAAGCATCACAAACCTTATTGTCTAAAAAGCTACAACTTTTGCATACCACGAACCAGGTCCTTGGAAAATAATTTGTTTAGCAAAGAGGAACTTATATGTCCCAGCCTTATGTGCCAGAGATCAGCATTTTCACTTTGTACACTAAAGAAAGTTAACTCATAGTAAGCTATAGAATCCATATATAGCCACATACATGTTCCTGAACCTTTTAGCTATGAGAATAACTTTTCCATACTTCAAGCTTGACACAGTACATCCATCAGATAGGAACTTTACCTTATTACCTTTGTCACAGATTTGAGACACACATAGACGAATACACATGAGACTTCTAAAAGATACACATATCCTATTGCATGATCAAGATATTTTCCAATCTTTCCCATACCATGGATATAACCCTTTTTACTATTTCAAAAAAAGACAACTCCACCTTAAAGTATCCTGAAGGAGAGAAAATAGTCATCCCTCCCAGTCATATGCTTTGAACATCTACTATCTATGAACCAGTTATGGCTGCATTCACTTTCTCCTACCTACAAGTAGAGTTATTTGTTAGATTTGAGAACCCACTTGAGTTTGAGTTCCCAAAATAAAGATAAAGGTGTGATCAAATATTTCTTGGCCCATCTAGGCAGTGGGTTCTTATTCAGATTTCTCAAGGGTTTGAAACCCTTAGGACAAGATTTCTCTTACTAGATGTACCTAGCACTATTCATCTTAGATCTAAGCCAAGTTTGACCGTTCTCCTTGAAGTACCCATCCCTTCCACAATGAGTACATAGAGGTTTGTGGACTTTGCATTTAACACCATGAACAACCATTCCTCGATATAAAAGTGAGTGGGTTCTATACTAATATCCAAGGCCTTTACCATTATTAACTCCCTAACTTGTTAAATTAGAAAGGATTTGTGAGGATGTGGTCCATTTTATGGATTTGTTAAGAACTTCTTTTATACGGACCAGGTCCCTTTCTAATTCTTAATTATTATGGAGTGCTGTCATGAGGTACTTTTAAGAATCCCTCGATTTTTATTCAATATCAATTTGAAGCTTTGAGGTTTCTTTCTTGCATTTACCATCAAAATCATTTACTTTCTCTAGCTGACTCATTCAACTCAAATTTTAGATTTCAATCTTGTGAACAGTTCTTCTATTTTAGATATCTGGAGAGTTAAGGTGATCAATTCAAGCTCTTGATTTTCTACTTTCTATTCAAGAGCATTTATATCAGTAGTCAGTTCACAGACAGAATCAACATCAGTGTATTCCTCGCTTAATTCATACTTTAATGCCTTCAATGCCAGAGACTTTTCCTTTTTTTCGTCTTTCTTCTCTTCCCCTTACTACTTTTTTAGTTCTTGAGTCTTTGGATTATCAATAAGTAAATCCATAGTGAGAGTCTTCAGGTTTCTTTCCTTATTTATAGTATCTACTTTGCTTTCCTGAGACTTAGGATGAACTCCTAGAATATTTCTCACTTGATTATACAAAGAAATCGCTTCTCCTAGGCAGTGCAGCTTATTTGCGATTGAGGTGAATCTAATATACATTTCTTGAATTGTTTCTCATTCATAGAAAAAGTTTTATACTGAGTAGTCAGTATGTCAACTTTTGAATCCTTCACATCAGTTATTCCTTCATGAGTAGTCTTCAAGCAGTCCCAGATTTCCTTAGCATTTTCACAATTGGAAATCCTATTATACTTATCTGGTCCTATACCACACACAAGCAATTTCTTAGCCTTGTAATTCTTTTCAAGTTTCTTGCGATGATCATCATTGAATTTTATCCATATTTTGACGACCATTCTTCTTACTTCTACTTCTTTGACCTCTCTAACTGGCATATGAGGACCATCAAGTATCACATCCATCAGCTCATTGTCCTCGACCATAATGAAGTCATACATCCTGGTTCTCCACCGCCCATAGGACTACTCATTAAAGCAGGGTGGTCTAGTGGTAGATTACCCTTTTTCCAAATTATGAGAGTATCTATGATCAAGAAATCACTCGGTATGAACCTTTTATAGTGTCTTCGCTCTGATACCAATTGTTGAAATATAGTAGTGCACCACCATTCTAGGGACCTGGTCCCTGAGACTATGATAAAGGCAATAAAACAGTAATAAACTAAAACTGGCAGGAATTAAAAGGACATAGTAATTTACTTGGACACCTCCTTGCTTAAGGGAGGAAAAACCATGGCTTGCCCTCAAAATCAATCACTCAAACATTACTATAATAAAAAATCATTGATTACAGACTCCAAGAACTTAACTCTAAGTTCCATTGGTTGAAATAGCTCTAATACAACCACCTTTACTCACTTCAACAGCCTCACAATCGACTAACTCTAATTAATTTTACCTTAGGTAAGGCTAGCTAAGCACTCTTTTTCCAAGAGAAAGAGAATACACTTATAAGTTGAGTAATTGAATTACAAAGCAAAACTTGACTCAAGAATAATTAAACTTGAGGCACATACCCAAATTTTGAACTTGAGAAAAAGAGAGTTTTTACCATTTTGTTGATTCACCAATTTTGCAAAACTACTTGTATGAGAGGCATCCTTCATTATTTATAGTAGTGTATAAATCAGGGTTCAATTTTTATTGGATCAAGTGTCGCAACGAGTAAACAACACTCTTGCACAGTTAGTTGCACTAGTGGACAAAACTGTGTAGAGATGTGATAGGCGTACCTTTTCATGATAAGATATGTACCTGGTCTTTTAAAGGCAACTGATCACCATTAAAACATGAGACATCATAACTGTTAACTTTCAATCTTAACAATACTTATCCAATACTCTCCCTAACTAAAGTTTTCCTCTTAAATACTATAATTCATTAGATGTAACTTATAATCTTCACATAGGTATGGAGGACTCTTCCTACCAAAATCCAAGTTGAACTGCATACTCTTACCATGTTCAAGCCTAATTTGAAGTCATAAGGTATGACATATAACACCATAATACTAGTGTAAACGACGGGATTCAATATCCTATGTATGTTTAGAGCTCTCATCTAAAGAATAACACTCCTTACCACTTCAACAACTATCTCTGACCTTTTATTTGGAATTCACCAGCAGATAATGCATTCATCCACTTATACACCAATATGATATTCAATCCTACTGTTATAACCATATATAAACTTCTAGGCTACCAACCCCCCTAGGAATTTTTCCTATATTCATTAATACCTTTATAAATAATAATTTTCATGCATTATCCATAAAAAAGCACACCAAAAAATTTCAACGAACTATGATATATATCAAATATTTTCCTCAGTTTTCCTTCACATATATAGCCTTAGATAAACAAGCATTCAATAAATTTTCCCTGTTAAGGAACATCTACTATCTCCCATCTAATCCATTGTTTATCCATTTTCATCTCCACTATTATAACATAAGGACAGGTTATGAACGAGCTAGAACATGAGGACCCAAAGCACGAAATAATACTATACATAACTTTGACACTTGATACAACCTATAAAGAGTATCATAGACATAGATTCATTAAAGAGATCTAAATTGAGGATATACATGGCATACTATAAATTTCACTAGTCATTAAGGGTGTACCATGAGTTCTTGTAACTGAGCATACTCTAAAACATGGGTTCATATTTATCATAAGTTACTTTACATAAGACTGGAACTTACATATTCATGGGAGATGGCTAGGAACATGGAGTGAAAATGTTACTTCTTTTACTAGGAGATATAACATGAACATGCATGAAGTGTATAAGCATTGGTCATGGGTGTGGCGCTATCATGCAAGATATTGATAGGGTTCCATAATAACTGAAATCCAAGGAATATGGTAAAGTAAGAATGAATCAGTGTCTCATCATAATTATTACTGACATGCATCACAATCTAATTCACAAAACTTGATTTGGTTATTCACCCTATCATCTCCCCCTTAGATTAAAGCCAACATTCTAAGTCTATCGACATATTCCATATCCTCAAGACTGAGTCATAATCCCTTTACTCTAATGGTCAACACATGAATGCTCAACTCATGTCAATAAACTTTACTCAGAAATTGCTAACTTTATCTTCGAACACTCCTTTTGTACATACCACCCTTAACTTTCTCTGCTTGCAATAATCATCACCATATACTTACACTCTTCTCAGCAAACATACCTACCTCCCTAAACAAATTATCTGCCATTCTCTTTCAGTTTGCTAATATTATACCTCTAAACTTATATTTTTACCCAAGTCATGATAATTCTTATTACACCAAAAAACCCAACATCGTCACCCTATAACTTATAACTTAGCTATTAAGAACACTATATACTATATAACTAGCCTGTTTCACACTTAGCAACTCAAAGGTACTATCTAAGCACACACAACACTTAATAATATTAGAAAATAATGCAGCCACATATTACATTGGTTACACCACTACATCATACCTACACTATTATACTTAATTCAGAATAAATAAACTTAAATCCATGCATACATTATTTCAAGCCTACTAGCTCACCATCTATATAACTATATCATTATTTCTAGATTGATGATCATCCACTATTAAATCTAGTATCTAGTCTATATATGATTAATAACACAACTTCACAAGTTATTCTTGCTTGGTAACTATTTAATAAAAACATCAAGAAACACTACTCCACTAGAACCTCATAATAACAATAATTTATCACTATCTTATGATATATCTCATTATGATCCATTAGCATATCTTTATTTTACACATCACTGCTACTTATCTATCCATATGTCTAAATTACATTAATAACTCTATAAGCATCAACCAATTTCCTTTTCAAAATCACAAAGGGAAGCATATATTAATAATCCTTAAAAACCTAATTCATTAAGGACATATGCTCTTCTACCACAATGAAATCCATCAAGAACTCCTTTCCTAAGTCATGAAAATCACAAGTTACCTTAACTAATAACTCTTTCTCTACCTCTTACCATGAAATCTACACTACACTCACTACCTCTTAGTTAACACCAAAAAACAAAT